>NW_005841829.1:3749064-3760246 GCF_000455745.1 Alligator sinensis
GGTACAGTGCCCAGAAGAAAGAGAGGGGGACTTCTGGCAGGCAGACGGGAATAGCCTGTGCTGGAAAGGTCAGTCCTCCCCTACAGCAAAGGAAGACTGCAGTTCTCCACCAGCAGCATATATGCCCTCCCTTGAAAAAGGTTTCAGCATTTCTCTTAAATATATGCTCCTTGAGCAAGGACAGGACAGAGCATTTCCACATGCCAGACACAGACAATATATGCAAGTCCATACCAATAAATGATACATGAAAGAGAATTAAAGTGACAGTTTCAAAAGGGGCCATCAGGCATAAGAAGGAGTTACACAAGCAGGTAACGACAAGGAGTCTCCCCATGAATCTCTTACCCATTAATCGTGGAAGCCATGAAAACGAGGTAAGGGCCCAGCAGGTTTTTTACCAGAGGGAGGGGGATGGCAGCAGCTTCATCAATCACCACGAGTTCAGCCTGGCCCAGTTTCACGGCATCAGCAGGGTGTATGTACTGCAAGGAGCGAAGCAGCATTTTACTGAAGGTAATCGCTGACCCAGCAGCTGTCTGGGAACTGAGGCAACTCCAAAAAGATAGAGAGTTGCAGCCCTACATGAGCAGTTATCTTCCAAAGTCCCTGTCTTTGTTTAAAGGGAAATGGAGTACAAACACTGTCAGAGAGCGGCTGAGAAGGTTTCATCGAAGTAAATCAAGTGCATGCCTGACCACATCAGATTAATTTTCCTTTATTTTTCTTGACTGCTATAAATCCGTTCTCCTTCACGACCTTTATCTGGACATTTGTGCCCAAGAGAAAGAAAAGCGACATGCAAGACCCAGCTAAGGGTCCTCAACAGACAGGACCTCCATAGAAACTGGCAAATTTCTTTTGTGGAAGCTACTGATTAGGAAAACACTCGTCTAAAGGTAAAAATTCCTTGTACGGACAGTGATGAGTAATACTGTTACGCTTTAGGTAGAACGAACACACTTAAAGATTAAAATGCTGGTACTGTACCATAATGCCGAAGGCCACAAGCAAGAAACAAAGACGGGAGACTAATTACCTGGATGGTCTGTCTGTGTTCCTTGAACACATTCACTCTGACAACTGCTTTGTTAAACTCAGGGTTCAAAGACTGAATAATTTCATAGTCCAAATGTTCCTGAAAAAGACATAACATGAACTGCCATGAGGCAATAGAACAACAAGTCAGCAAAGCGGGGTGGGAGAGGCCAGGGAAGTGTTGCATTCCCCCTCCATGCGCACCTTGCCCGTTCATATTTATAAACCTTTCCAATTCAGAATCTGTCACAAATCATGAGCCTGTGTATAAATCTGTAATGAAGATCTCAGTCTGAAACAGAGGGCCCACAATTGGAAAGCTTGTGGTAAAATCAGGATCTATTTTCACACACCAAGAAATCTAATTTCTCAGATTTACAAATGTTAAATGTAAAACATCAGGTCACAGTGATACCCTACAGATCTCTACAGAGTATAATAAAAGATTCTTAGGAACAAACATCCCAAAGCTAAAAAGCATCACCTCTATATAGCCATGTAATACCCAAATTACAGATCCAATTCTAAATCCCTACTGAAAAGTGATGCTATTCTTGCAATAAATAATCTTCCCTCCTCACCTGGTACCGCAGTGCATCAAAGCCTTTAAACACAAACTCAAATAGTGTGTGAAGGTTATCTGGACTAGGAGACGTGACAAAGATATTAGAGTACCTGGAAAGGAAAGCAAACATGGCTTTAAACCCCTCCATAGGAAGAAACATGAATAGCTTCCTATATACCATACATAGCATGTTAAACATTGCAGGATACATGGTCTTTATAGAGAAAGTATATCTAAAATGATATAAAATGTATTATACCAAGAACATTTTTTGAAAGGCAGATTTGCAAGTGTGATAGAAAGCAACAATTAAGTTGAGCCACCCCTCTAATTAAAGACAAGACACTTCTACTGTAGACACTACTATACCACAACATTCAGCACCCCAAACTTATTTTCACATTCAACAATCACTAGCCCCAAGTTGCCTACAAGCAATAATCCTACAAAGAAGTTTTCCTGTGGAATTTCCCTTGAAGGCCCTCCCACGACATCCTATATGTACCAGCCCAAAAATGTTAACTGGAACTCTGAGCCCTCTGTTTTCTGGACACAATATCAAATAGGTATACTGTCTTCCTACTTGAATTTGGATTCTGCAAACATGTAGGCTGTGCACACACTTCAAATGACCTGGGATAATTCTCCCAAGTGTGTTCTCCTGGTAGAAAAACATACCTGAAGACACCTGAATAGACATTTGAATGCTGAACCCCAGAGAGCATGCAGTGTTGTGCAGCCAAGGGGCCCGGTGCACACATCTCAGCATGCTCTGCAGGCTCCCCCAGTCCGGCCAGAGAGAACAGCAGCAATGCAAAGGGCAGCCCTGATCAGCAAAGCATCCTGGGATGCTGGAAGACTATGCTGTGTCTTCTCTCAGAAAAGTATACAGACATTCACTCTCTCAGAAGAAACTCTCATAGGAGTCATTTAACCCTGGTTCCTTCCAGGTTATTTTTCTCCCGGAATGGCCGTTTTCGTTTTTGGAGAAAAACCCTGAACATCCATACACTCATGGTTTCTCCTGGGAGAGGTCTGACAGCCTGGAGCCAGGAGAGCTCCCGCCCATTCCCCAAAGCTGACCCCTGTGCCCCTGCCAGCCTGGGACTGGCACCTAGGGGAGCCTGGAGCTCCCCTTGGCTGCTGCAGTGGGGCACAACAAGGCAGGAGCAATCCTGGACTAGGCTACACCTGTTGGGCTCAATCTGCTGCCAATACAGGTACATGTGTAGATGTGTACCTAGGAACAGCTTAATATACTTGAATTTACTGTACATCAAATTCAGGCACATTAACTGCATGTGTACATGCACCCACTGTTATGCTCAGCTAATACTGGCCATTGGATCTACTACAGGATGACCATATTTACTCGATTCCAAGATGAGCACTATCTTTCCCCCCACAACATAGGGGGGATAATGCCTCGTCTTAGAATCAAGTATGGGACTACTCCGGACAAGAACTGTGGGGAACACTAGTGTCCCTACCTAATATGGGTGCAGGGGGAGCCCCAGAGCTGCTCTTGATCCACTCCTGCCCTGCACTACTTGGAGCAGCTCTGCAGGTGGCTCAGCTCAGGCAGGGATAGCAACAGCAGTGTGCAAGCTCCTCCTTTCAGTGCCTGCTCCTAGCCACAGGGAAAGACAAGGGGATTCCCTGCAGGATGGACCTGGAGCTCCACTTGAACCTAGATCAGTTGGGGATAGCAGCACAAGGGAGTGGAAAAGGGTGGGGGGCAGGTGCCAGGGTAGGAAGCAGGAACGCAGGCGTGGGAGAGCAAGGGGAGGCATGGTATGGTCAAGCCACTTGCTCCCCTGCCATTGCTTTCCTGTCCCAGCACTGGGGGGAGTGGGGAAGGAGTATGAATTTAAGACGATCCTTCAGTAATTAGATTTAGAGTTTTTAATTTTCCATGTACAGATTCTAATTATCGAGAGGTCATCTTAGCTTCAAAGTCATCTTGGATTTGGGTAAATGTGGTAATTGCTAAATCCTTGTTACTTACTCAATTTTTTTTTAATATGAAGTTATTCTACATTTTAAAGATTTAGCATTTTCTGTTACACTATGACATTACAAAAATTCGGAAGTCAGCATAAACATGCATCAAAATAAATAAAAAGCCTCCACAGGAAGAGGGACATAGGACTGGAAGGGACTAAACATCATAAATCCTTCACAGCCTCCTTACAGTTGACAGTTACAAATAAAGCCTGGAAAGCTAGAAACGAAACTCACCCAAAGGCCACAGCTCCAGCTATAGCCAATCCCAAGGCAGCAGATTTACCGCGCCCCCGGGCAGCAGTTAAGGCCACAGTGCTCCTTAGGGTCTTCTCAGAAATGGCTTCAATAAATTTCAAAACTGCTTTTGCCTGTGGAACCAGAAGCGCACACAGAAGTTGGGTCTATCACAGTATTAAAGCCATGTGCAGAATCACTTTATTGCTAGTGGCCTATTCCTTTTTTGAATGTAGGAAAGTAAGGAATGAGTGGCAGAGGCTGAAACCAGCCAAACAACTTAGTTTTGCTGCTTGATACTGAGCTTACCAGAACCCTGGGCATGGCCAGGGCAGGACAGAGTACAATAACAGTGGTGATATTGGATACTACTACAAGACCTTTTACTACATAACTTCAAGAAATTTTGCAGAGGAAGATTTTCAAAGGAATAAATGACAATTAGATACATAACTCCTATGTATGTGCCCAACACCACCATGAGGTAGTGTGACATTTGACCCATTGTACAGATGATGTTGTACAGAGCCACGGCAAGGTTTAGGGAGTAACACAGCAGGTCATACAACCGCAAAGACATACAGCAGGGCAAGAGGAAGAGTTGCAAGTCCCAGGCTCAATTCTACCCACTAATGCTCACTTCCTGACAAAAGCTGTGAAAAGGACATGCCAAAGAAGTAGTCCACATAAGCTACTTTCTGTTTAGATGGGCCAAAGAAGTGCCCTGTTTTAACTCAACAAGCCTATGAAATGAGTATGCAGAGCTACTTCTCAGAGTCAACCATCTGCACCGAGAGCTCTGCATAACAAAGGGAGCAGAAAGGCTTTGGCATTAGAACAAAGCCTTGCTCAAACAAGCCTTAGTAACCTGGACCTGTCATCTGAATTATTGTATGTGGGTCTTGCATTTAGCAAGTTCTCTTTTTCCATCCTATAAGGAAGATCAGTCAGTCAAACTTCTGTCTGAATTGCTGAGCTACTGGGACACCTAATGCTTAAAGGGCACTGAGCCATTCCCTCCATGTCAGTCCTTCATGTGGACTTGCTCGCACAAATTTCCTGCCTCTCGCCATCTAATTCTTCCTTCCATTAATAAAATCACTTGAAATGGCTTCCCAGGGCTCTCAAGTCAGGCAGCCCAAGACAGACCTTATCTCCTGTTGGAGGCAGCAGTGGTGCACAGGCTTTTAAATATCACCAGTGAATGATGTGCATCTGTCACCACAGCACCCCCAATTTAACTACGTGCTCACCTGATCCAGAGTTTTACAGCTCTCTACCAGCACGCCAACAGGTTGGGTATCCTGCAAGTTGTCCTTCAACTCCCTCAGCTCCAGCTCCTGAGGGCTGAGGCTATCCTCCTGAGAGAAAGAGATATTACCACAATAAGATTAATAAGGACCTAGTCAACATACTTGCGCCTTCTCCAGGCATCATGCATTTCTCTGCCAGGTAAAGATAACTGAAAGGAAGTGCTATTGCAAACTGAATCGATGGCACAGGATTCAGACTTGTATAGGATAAATACAAATTTGGGTCTTCCATCTGTCAAAATAAGGGACAAGTAAGTGACAGGGAGCCTGTCACCTCTGTACTTACAACATTTTCCATCCTCAGTTCTAGGTTACAGAAAACTAATACTAATGTATTAACCTGGAAGGTGATATTATGGCCATATCTGCGTCATGGAAGCATATTTTTTAAAGACATCTTTAGAGTATTGAAAGAAAAATAAACTACGGATTACAGGAAAGTAAAACTGCAAGTAAGGCATACCTACCAAGGCACGTAAAGAATCATGCTGACACCGCATTTTAGACCAACCCAGACCACTACGTATTATTGCAGTCTGGAGGGCACACCAAACAATAGACAGTTTGCCCCTAGACACAACTGGGTTAGTGCAAGAGGTTGTAAAAACCTTAGCATTCTACTTTACTCAGAATACAAAATACTGCCACCCACTTCACAAATACTAGTCAAGCCAGACGATACCTCATGAAGTGATCAACACTGCATATCTGAGAGAGGAAAAGTGAAATAAGAATAGAGGTGAAGCAATCTGCCAGGCATCAGGAATGGGATTCAGGGTCCCGGCTTTCCAGCCCCTGCTCTAATCCAAAAGTCAGACATTTAGCATTATCTGAACATACTCTGAAACTGTTTCACAATACATCTGAATAATGAAAGGACAACTAATGGTGTTAGAGGTACACTGATATATTGTGCCATATCATATTGGCACCAATAAGAGCAAAAATTGACATTATTGGCAATTGGCTTTTTTTTTGGCCGATGTGCCCGATAATGTCACTGATGTCATATGCCATGTGCATGTGCGCAGATGCAGTATGCATGTGGACAGAAATGCATCCTGGGAGCTTGGAAAGCAGTGTCTCGCTGGTAAGTCTATGTGGGGGGAAGGGGGGAAGGCATGTTGGGGGGGAAGGGTCATGGGGGCACAGATTGAGGACCCCATGCTGAGGGACAGAATGAGAAAGAGGCAGGACCTGAGGCAGGGGCAGGAGCTGCCCAGCCGGGGTGAGGTGGGTCATAGTATGGAGCCGCAAGTGGCTTGTCCAGGGGTCGGCTCCCGCACCCCGGGGAGGGGCATGGGGGGCATGTGCCCCCTGGATTTGTGTGCAGGGCGAAGGCGAGCTGCCCGCTGTGGGCTTGGGGCCAAAGGCTGCTCCAGTCTCTTCCTGGCACAGGGGCTCAGCTGGAGCTGCAATCAGGGCAGGCAGCGGCGACAGTGCTGGGACAGGGGCTATAGCCCACCCCATAGCTCCCTCACCAGGGCTGCTGCTGCCCACCCCACTCCCGCCTGCAGCCCCAGCCCAGCCCAGCCCCCGCCCCCCACATCAGGAAGAGGCCAGAGCAGTCCCAGGCCCCAAGCCTACAGCAGGCAGCCTGTCCTCACCCTGTGAACAAATCCAGGGGGCATATGCCCCACATGCCCGGGATGCTCCCTCCCTCCGACACACACCGCTTTGTCCCGTGCCCTGCCCCGGCAACATCTGCCCCTGCCTCCCTCACCGCAGAGGCCTTGATCTGTTCCCCCCCACACCCCTTCCCCCACTCCAGTCTTACCAGCTGGATGCTGCTCTCTAAGCTCCTGGGATGCATCTCAGCTATCAGATCGGTATTGGCTGATATGGCTGGTTAATAAATCAGCCATTGGTATCAGACAAAAAAGTCTTTATCAGTGCTCCTCTAAATGGTGTACACCTAATCTTCAAAGGTGCTTGTGCAAAGAAAGTGACTGCTGCTAGCTGATGCACACAAAAACATTTCACCCTGTATAGCCTGAGGGTAACTTAATTATCCTGACTCCCTTCATTTCATGCATATATATGGTACTGGGGAAATGGATTCAGTACTAATCAATCATCTACTGCTTACTACTCAAATAGGAAACAAAATAGGCAATCATATTGCACAGAGTTCCCCTACTGTCAATAACTATTTGCCTAGCATTCAAGCACAGGTCCTTACAAGAGTTACTGCCTTGCTTGAGGAAGGCACGTTTCCCACGGTCTAGGATAGAGCATCCAACTCGGGAGATCTCTTCCTGGCTACACCTTGTAATGTTTACTGTTCAGAACATACGCTACCATTTCTGTCTTGCAGGCAAGTCGCTATTAAATCTTAATTTCTCTTGGGTGCCTGTCTACGTACACAATTACTGTGGCACTTCTTTAGGAAACTGCATATTATCTCTCTCTCCCCCTGTTAAAGAAACTTATCACACCTCTGAGCTACTGAGGTCAACACCTCTACAAAACAGTAAATCTTGCTATTGATGCAGCAAGCCCAATTATAAAAGCAAGTCAAACCATTATATTAGGCTGCAATATGCAAGGAAATTCAAAGCTAAAACTCTCAGCCCCCTCCTGCTCCACCTCCCATGATTAGATACTGCAATTCAAAGGATGTAGGAATCACCCACTGTTGAGACATCTGCATGGTCAACAATACTCAATTACAGAGGCAGAGGCACTGTTTTCAGTGACATAATCACCTCTTTCTGTAGCTACATTTTCTTGTTCCCACTGAAGTTGAGATTTTTCAAAGCTGAGTGCATTTGCATACACAATTCACACTAAGCCTTAAATAGGAAAAGCATCTATATTTCCTGGTTGTTTTTGACTATCTCAGACACCACACCCATTCCAGTATGTGCCTTCAATCGTTTAATCTCCAACTCACAGCATAACTTCAGGTGCACTGAAGGCAGAACCACTGCTTGGAACAAAAATGGTTAGACGGTTGGGTAGAGAATGAAAATGGTTAGAGGGCTGAGGAACATGACTTATGCGGAGAAGCTGAGGGAACTGGGCTTATTTAGTCTAGAGAAGAGAAGATTGAGGGAGGATTTAATAACAAAGAGGATGGAGCTTAGTGGTGGCAGATGACAAAACAAGGAGCAACCGTCTCAAGTTGCAGCAAGGGAAGTTTATATTAGATATTAGGAAAAACTTCCTCACTGGGAGGGTAGTGAAGCACTCAAACAGGTTACCCAGGGAGGTTGTGGACTCTCCATCCTTGGAGGTTCTTAAGACCCAACTAGACAAAGCCTTGGCTGGGATGATCTAGTTGGGGTTGGTCCTGCTCCGAGCAGCATTTGGACTAGATGACCTCCTCAGGTCCCTTCCAGCCCTAATTTTCTATGATTGCAACAGCACAACTACTGGTGTAAGTAAGAGCATGACCAACTTAATGGAATTGGCAAGCAGGCAAGATAAAGTGAAGCTATTTCCAAACAAGGAAAAGGAACCAAGAGACAAAGAGTCAAGCCAGTTATGCTGGACACTCATCTATACAGAGCACAGGGCAGTGACATTGTCACTGAGGCAATGCTGGCCCTGCAAACTTCACTGTTAAAGAACAAGAGAAGCAATTCCTGCAGCTTGGCATATTCGCCAGCGTTATGGTATCACTTAATCCCATGGATAAAACTTCTTGGAACCCAACCAACAACTCACTTGAGGTGTCAACAGCAATGTGCATACTTAAAGCGCTGTCCATTTCACAGGATCCCAAGAACTGCAGATTATACAGAGATGCATTATTCATCAGTGAAATGCAGCAAGGGCATAGCAGCAACACTGCCCTGTTTAAGACAGACACTAAGCAAAAACATCCAGCATACTGCCAGGAACTCTGGTCAGCAGAATACAGTTATACTATCCAGGAGTATTTCAGTCTGTGAGCTAACCCATCATGCTTTTGAAAAGCACACCAAAAGATGCTTAGCTGTCAGAATGAATCCACAGTTCTTCAGACTGAAAGCACCGACAGCAGCACAATACTTCCTACAGTGATTTTTCCAGTGCACGATTTTTTCAAAGAGCAGCCCACCCAGCAGAATTACTTGCATCACCTCTTACAGAATCCAAATGGGTAACTCTTGCCAGATACAAACAGCTGAATCCAAGAGACCACCATTTAAATTTGGCTTCTTCTCTCTTAATGCTCATCTTTATCCAACTTTAAGAACAGCAAACGTTCTTTTCCAAGAACAGGTGCAAATAGGCAAGATGCACTTACTTGAGATTGTGGTGGCACAGGCATTATGTTTGCTATGTGACTAGAGACCGGCAGGATATTGAGCTGATCATCAATTACTATGCAGTTCTTGCAAGAAGCCAGAGACAGAAGGAACCTGCACAATCAAACAAAGCCAATTCAGTAACAGCACTGATGACACCAAAGCACGAGGATAACTTACATATCCTGACTCCCTTCCAGATGGAATAGCACTGGGGGTGGGGAATGAAGGGGAGAAATGCTTGTTCTCAGTTTTACAGCTTGGCTCTGTCCCAGGGTCATTGACTCAGCATACATATACTTAGTATCACTAAGCTGTTCTATGAAGCAGATATATCCACATTCTATGATTCCTCCAAAGAGAGGTCTCCTCTCCTCAAGCTGCAACTACCAAATTATAAACTGATTTCCAGAAAGCCTCACAGTGATTTCTGATCATTAATTTGAAGATGCCTACTTACATTTGACAAGCCTTGAAGCCAAGAGGGCCTTTTTTTGTTTTTATGCACCCACCACTGAAGAGTCTAGCTACAGCTGGTCCTTTGTTCTGCTTCACCCACTAGACTACACAACCACCATTTTCTGGCTACATTCTTCCCATGGAGAAAGCCAGTATGTACCATAAGAGCAACGAAGTTCACGCAGCCCAGAAGAAGTCTGCATTACAAGGAACTGATCTGATGCCACAACAGGGTTCTGAATGCCAAGAGTTTCATGATCTGAGCCATTAACATCCAATTCTTATCAACGCAACATTAGTCTGGGCAAACATCACTCTAATATTTGTACATCTACAGGGTCCTTCAACCAATGACTTCAAAGCACTTCAGAAGCATTTACCCAAGTAACTTCACAATGCCCCACATACAGCATGCATGAGTTTTATCTACATGATTTCTCCACCACAAAAGCTAGCCAGTTTTACTATAGTATGTAACATCTTGCCAAGGCTGTGCAGAAACATGATTCAAATGTGTTAATATTTTAGCAGAACACACGGCACCAAGCCTAAGTCAAAACATTATTGGAAGCCTTTCTTCCACGTACAGACTCATCAGCGAAGGTTTTCAAACTGTTAGTAACCCACCTCTCATTAAACCTTCCTACTACATCCTGGTGTGCCTCTGTTCTGTAGCGGGAATGTACATCCTGAAAGAGCAAAGCAAAGAGCATATTTAAAGCCTCTCAAGGCTTCCTTCTCAATGTGAAGGCATTGCAGCACATTCAAACCTTGCAGCATAGTTGGCATGAATATTATTCACAGGGACCACTGACTCTCCCTTAGTTCCCTTCTCCTGTCTGAGCCATCCCTTCCTGTACTTGAGACCCAGAACTAGAGGTGCACCAATATATTGGTCCATATTGAATAGGTACCTATAACAGGAAAATGGACACTATCGGCAACTGACTTTTTTTAGCCAGTGTAGCCAATAATGTCACTGATAAATGCTGCGTGTATGCGTGCAGCCACGGCTCCTGCCACTGCATACACCCCTGGGAGAGGCGGGGGGGCACATGCCCCCCGAATCCGTGTGGAGCAAGGGTGGGCTGCCTGCTGTGGCCTCAGGGCCAGGAGCTACACTGGCCTCTTCCTGGTAGGGAGACTGGGTCAGGGCAGGCAGTGACACTGGGAAAGGGGTCTATGGGGTGGGCTACAGCCACCCCAAAATTCACCATAGGACCCCCCCCACCCCCAGTAACCCTCTCTCCCACCCCTGCTGCCCTGAGCACAGCCCCGGCCCAGCCCCACTGTGGGAAGAGGCCAGCGCAGCCCCGGCCCTGAGCCTG
>NW_005841829.1:3760451-3816007 GCF_000455745.1 Alligator sinensis
ATATGGCTGGTTAATAAATCAGCCATCGATAACAGCCAAAAAAAAAAAAAATCTTTATTGGTGCACCCCTACCTAAAGTTTCCCCTTTCAGCCATGCAAACTCTCCATATTCTATGTATTCCTTTTAAAACTCAAAAACCATTTACTCTTCCCAGCACACCAGCCCTAGCCAACTTATAGCACAAGTTATATAACACTGAGGTCAGAAAAAAAAGGGTTATTGAATTTTTTTTTAGTGAGAAACCTTTATTATTTAGAAGGAATTCAAATTCATAGTTGAACAGAACTGCTTAATGGTAAATGCACATGTAATGGCATAACAATAAAAATACAGAAAAGCACGTTGTGGGAGAGAAGGCTTATATGAAGATCCCAACACATTACATAAGCTTAAGAAAAATGCACTGGATCCCAGCTGTTTGAGGAAAAAAGAAGGTTCCATTAACATAAGCCAGACATACTGAATCAAACATACCATGGTCATTGTATAAAGCTGCTTCAGTGAGTTCATAGTTCTCAGGAGAATTGCCACTATTCCACCCCCTTCCACTGTTTCAACTGTTCTAGCCAGCAGGTTTGGAGTTAAGGCCTCAAAATCCTAGGAGTAGAAGATAGCAATAAGCAGAATTTCTGGGTCACTGCAACTCTGTGAAACCAACTGGCATCTACTACCAGGAACAGAATCGCTTAAAACAGTTAATTCTCAAAGACAAACTTTATGCAACATTCACATTATTCTACTTTCAAACAGAATTTTATCAGCAAGTCCACTTCTTGCATAGCTATATGTAGGTAACACTTACAGCCATCCTCACTGAAGTGCATGTAAATTAGAAATATTTCTCTTTAGGCATTTAAAGTACTGGAAGGGTAGCACTTGGTCCACTGGAATAAGAACTGTATTCTTGGGCAGTCTACTTGTTATTTTAAAAGGTAAAAAAATTAATTTGTTACCTGGAGTACACACATGCCAAAAGTGTTGCCAAGAATTTTGTGGGTTTCGTTGTAATAGCAGTAGCGAATGTTTGTAGCTGCTACAAACAACTCAAAAGGGTCATCATCTTTTAGGTTTAAAGTTCCACTTTTAATCTTCTTCTGTAGTTGTCGCATTCTCTTCTTACGATGGCTGGAAGAAACCAAGATAGGAATATTTGGAAATAATAATGCGAAGACAGCTGAGGACCTGGTGTTCAGATCTGGGTTCAACTTATATGGAGGTTATGAATTCAGGCTCAAACATAAATCAAGGAAAAAGTCTGGATTACACATGCTCCCATTGTTAATGTGTCCTATGAAATACCATCTCCAAGCAGCAGGAAAAAACCAAACAAAAAAACCCCCATTCAGATCTGAGTTTGTTCAGGAAAAATATGTTCCCTTCTGATTTTGAACCGGTACTGAGCACATGGATTCAGATTCAAATACTGAAATCTTAGACGGCTCGGTAAGCCCAGAAATTTCTGCCATTAGGGCCTACTCTCTATTGAGGTCTGTTCAGTAGCAAAGCCATAAATAAGTAAGGAAATGCAGGGAGATATGGAGCCTAAGACCATGGAGTCAGTGTTAAAGCCGCCGCTGGAAATCAGGAGCCCCTGGTTCCCAAAGCTGCGTTCTGGCTGCATTATTCATGTTAAAATGGATGCTTCCATTATACTGAATCTTCTGCAGTCTAGGATTTAATCTAGTTTTGCTAAAAAAAAATTAAGGCACAGCATGACCAGCATACAATTGGGAAAAAGTTTCCAGACCTGAGACCACCCAGTGCAGTTTGCCTCCCACCAAATAGTAAAGAACAGTATTTGGTTTACCTGCTAAAGCCCAGCTCCTTTTTGTAACACCACAAGACTGAGGGTCTGGCTTTTACAGTTGCTTTAGATAACATGTGATGGAGTATAACCACCTGCCAAAACAAAGACACATTAACAGGTTGTATTTACAGGAGATGATTAGGAGCGAGTGAGAAAAATATGCTCCCTTTGATCCTGAATTCAAACATCCTGAAACAAAACATTTTTAGATCTCAGATGAAAAATATCAGATTTTAGAGTTACATTACACTGAACACATTACACTAAACTGCAGTGCGATGCAGCTGCACAAACGGCCAATGCAGTTTTGGGCTGAATCAACAGAAGCATTAGGTGCAAAACAAGGAAGGTGACAGCACCTCTCTACTTGGCACTGGTTAGGCCTCATCTGGACTAGTGTGCGCAGTTCTGGGCTCTACTCTTTAAAAAGAACATGGAGGAGTTAAAAGAGGGTCCAGAGGTGGGCAAGAGACATAATCATGGACTTGGAAGGCAAGGGCTTGGCAAGGCTGAAGGAGCTAGGCATGTTCAGCTTGCAGAAAAGGTACTTAAGAGGGGGCATGATAGCAGTCTTCAAATACCTGAAGGGTTGCCATCAAAAAGAGGGAAAGCACCTTTTCTCTCTTGCTGCACAGAGGAGGACACAGACCAATTGCTTCAGGGTGCAGTAAAGTAAGTTTAGATTGGATATCCAGAAAAACTTCTTCACTGTTAGAACAGTGAGGCAGTGGAACAGACCACCGAGGGAAGCTGTGGACTCTCCATCACTGGAGGTATTCAAGAAGAGGTTGGACAGGCATGGTCAGGGATGATCTAGACATACCCATGCCTATTTTCTACCAGAGGTATTTCTCAAGCTTCTGAGCTTTGCTTGTTGCTCCTGCTCCTGTTCCTCCCCGCCACCTCTCCTTTTTTCTGCCATGTGCGTTAGGGTGTTTTTAAGCCCCATCAGAGACATTGGGTGATGGCTACAATAAGGCTGGGGACTTCAGCTGGGGTGCGCCAATTCTCCTGCTGGGACCAAAGCCAGATAGACAGTCTTACCCCTCCACTCAGGGTCAGACCAATTGCCATATTTAGGTTCAGGAAGGAATTTTACCCCATGGTCAGACTGGTATGGACTGTGGGGGTTTTTGCCTTCCTCTGTAGTGGGAGGCATGACCCTCTACCCAGGACCTCCTCAGCGCGTACTGACAACATTTTATAGAAGCAGGACATTGGCTGCCATGGTTCCCCTGCTTTACCTGTGGCAGGGGAGGGGGTTAGGGCTATGTTGTGTCAGGGTTGAAGGTAGTCTTATGTAGAGTTTAGATGATGGTTTGGATAGGGATGATCCTGCCTCAGGGAGGGGGTTGGACTAGATGACCTCTGGAGGTCCCCTCCAGCCCTACCTCTCTATGACTTAACACATACGCTACAAAGGCAGAGAGGGTAAGATGGTTACATGTGACAGTTGGGTAAAGCAGTACAATTTAGTTTAGAGCAGGCCTTCAAGTGGGTGCTGTTCATTAAAAAGGCAGCCTTTTAAACAAAGATAGCTTCCCCCAGTCTTTTAAAAACTGAAAATACTTCAGAGGCAGCACCATTCAATATGGGAGAGAGCATCTGCATTTCCATACAATCCTTGATGATTTTTTATAAAGGCACATAGGAAATGAAGTTTCTCCATTTCATGCTTCAAATTACTCCAAGCAAAGTCTACCATGGTGACCAGAGCTAGGTGACTAAGCAGTATCTGACTTAAGTCCCACAATGACAATTCGTAAGGGAAGTTGCAGGTCTTTTACAGTTAATTCCATTTAAAAAATGCATATACAATTAGGATTAAATAAAAAAATGTTCTTGCTAGCTTTGGAAGAGAATAGGTCTTTTCCCCCCTTTTAAAAAAAGTTTCCAATTTGTCCATCTGACTGTCTCATTGTTTGCACACTTTTAAAAAATAGCAAATAATACTTTGCTTAAGCCCTCTAAATCAGTGTCGACACTGTCCTATGTTTCGACATCATACTGTCTTAACATGAACATTACGTTTAGTAACCCTCTATACTTTGTGCAAATATTAGGTACAAAGTTTCATATTTTGCACACTGGCATCTAAGTTTTGCTGCAAATATAACAACATACTGGATCACTTCTGCAATCCTCAGCTCTACTGGTCTCAAATATATTCTCTTCCTAACAAAGCTAGCAATGTTATATTTTCAGGTACAAACAACATTAAAGCAAGAAGACCACTGAAAAAAAATTGTTCCTGGGCTTATATAGTTACCTGATCCTTCCCATGGTCTCCGACCAAAACAAAGAGTGTCCTGTGTCGTTCAGCAACTCCATTTTCAATTAGCACACGGATGCGATTGTCAACCTTCTTGCGCTGCATGGCTAATAAAAATGGCTGAAAAATTTTTAAAGAAGTCAGTTAATGCCAGACTTGTACGAGCACATTTCAGTTCAGGATGTACTTTATTTTAACAGACAACTCTATGCACATCAGCTGTCAAAAGCTTTTAAGATGTTCAAGATCTTTACATCAGGAATTGTTAGCCTCTCAATGTAACGCTACCTCATAAGGGTAGATTTGTTTTTAAGGGAGCAATGTGACAATTTCTCAGAATGAGTGTTACCTCCAAAATTAATTTACAGAAGCTTACTGTTTTTATCAACATGCCTATTATAACAACTCAGAGCCAGGTATACAATGAAAAGGCATAGACAACTAATAAATACCTGGCTGATCAAAATGCTGTCTTACAGGTAACATTTATTATCTTTAAATACCAAGACAGCAGTTTCTTTCTTCCAAATATGCAACTCTAAGCTGAATGATTCTATCTGTATTGTTCAAGAAATACTACATAAGTCATGAAACTTTATTATTATTCATTTATTTTATAGTAATCCAAATCTTGGACCAAGACTCAGTTGCATCTGGTGGTATATAAATGAAAACCAAAACAACAGCCTCTGCCCCCAAAGAGCTTTCAACCTAACACAGCACATGACCTGTCAAAAATAAGTGAATGCAAAGAAACAACAAGAACATAACACCAGCAGATTCTCCCTATGCCTGGAAAAGGGTGTTTGTACCCAAAAGCTTGCAAAGAACAATTTTCCAGCAATTTAGTTGGTCTAATAAAAGATATCACTTCTACCCAAAGAAATTCGTCTGCCTAAGAAACAATGAGATAATTTTAACTGGCGAGTAGAGAGTGGCCTCTGACTATAAGCAACCTAACTAGTCACTGCCAGGGCAAAGGAATGTTTGAGATGGTTTTGAAGAAGGTTCTCAAGAGCGTAGCTGCCCAAATACTTCATTTACTCTTTTCAACTTTCCAAAAAGTTATTTCAGGTTTCAATACTTTGCAGTCTACCAAGATGTAAAGCACATAAAGCCTGGTGCTGCCAGCTGCTACCAGGGTGCAGCCCTTATTATCAGTACTAGGCTTAGCAGTACTTTTAGAAGGTATGTCCAAGACCAGCTATAATAACTATCAGTCTAATGTCACAGTTGCTTCATGCCTGAACAGCAGTCGCACACACAACTCAGGACCGACTGCTATTGAGATCTACAGGACACCACACCTCCATTCCAAGCTGCCAGACCTCTCTGTGCTCAAGGCACAGCTTCAATAAAAAGCAGACAAGGCTCTTTAGATAGACGGGCTCTCTTTTATTAGACTCGCTAAATGTAGTTGGCCTAATCAAAGAGATCCCACCTAGCCAAAGAACCCTGTCTGCTTTTGACTGAAGCTGTTCAAGTAACACTACAGAACCCAGGCAACTTTATTATTATTAACTTATTTTATGGGAATCCAAATCATGGACCAAGGCTCCAAGGGAACAACTTAAATCAAAAGCAGACAAGGATCTTTGAGTAGATACAATACCCACATTTAGTCGGTCTAATAAAAGATACCACCCCTACCCAGAGAACCTTGTCTGCCTGTATGCTCAGAACAGCACGGCTACAACCTACAACCTTCAGTGAAAAGCAGCACTGAGTGAGAGTCAATGAAGACACAACTGCTCTGCTAGGGTTTGCCGCCGGCCCCAGGCTTCCAGCCCCGTGCTAGATGCTGCTATATCCAAGCAGCGGAGGGATGGAGCAGGCACCTGCTTAAGACGAGACAGGGTGGCACAGAAAAGCAGACCGAAACCCCGCTCTGGCCGGAGCAGAAATCTCCCTCCGCGCCCCCTGCCCTCCTTACCCAGCCCGGCGGCCCAGGACACAGCGCGCCCACGTGGGCCTCCCAGCAGCCACGTGGCCTGAGCGCCCCGGGGAAGGACCCTTCCGGAGCTGCCCCAGCCGACCGCCTGCCCGAGGATCCGTGGCGGGGACGGTCCGGCAGCGGGCGCCGAGCGATGGCGGAGCACCTCCTGAGCGGGTCCGTGCGGCAGGACCGTTCCGCTTCGCGCTGCCTAGCCAGGGCTGCCGCAAGGGCGGGGGCTGCGGCGCAGGCGGGACCCAGCCTGCCGGCGGGGGCTTCTCTCGGGGTCCTCGCGGCCCCGCCCAGGGCTCGAGCGGGGGGCGGGGCAGGGAGTGGGTAGATACCTGAGCGTGCTGGGTCCTGCTGCCCGCCGTATTGCTGGGTGCTAGAGAATGAGGCGAGAAGAAACCTCGGGGCAGGACCAGCCTTACTCCGTCATCCCAGCCAAGGCTCCCACGATGGAGATTCCACCACCTCTCTGGGGAACCTGCGCCCCTGTTTTAATACCCTCCCCATGAGAGAGTTTGTCCTAATATCTAGTAACCGTCCCTTGCTGCAACTTGAGACCCTTGCTCCTTGTTCTGTCATCTGCCACCACTGAGAACAGTCCAGCTCCATCCTCTTCATAACCCTCCTCCAGGTAGTTGAAGATTGGTTGGTCACTGAGGTCGCACCCACGGAGTTCATGGGGCAACTCATGCAAAACCAGGCAGGAGTGGAGGTGAAGGAGGGGTGCTCCAAAGGGGGCACCTGGCAGAGCGCACCAGCCAGCACCCACTACCCCCTCCCCCCACGCTTCTTGGTGAGTCTGAGGACCCCGTGGACACTGCCTCATGAAACCACCAGGAGCCATGGGTGGAAGAGTGACAGGAAGATGGCCCCACAGCCAGACACTGGCCCCGTTGTTCTGCAAAGTGAGCATGGACCGAGGCCCAGAGAAACTGTAAGGCCCTCTTAAAAAGGGAGCCCACTGAGACTGGACCAAGAAAATGGGAAAGGGAGCAAAGTCAAAGGCTCCGCTGTCGACATGTAGGGGGTGCACCCCCTGCAAAAAGGTGCCGCCAACACTGCCGCTCACCCCCCCCTTGCTACCAACGGCGCCTGCGGGCAGTCCCTGATCACTGCTGATGCTGCCAACAGCGTCTGCTCGCCACCGCCCCCACCACCAACAGCACTACCGCCATGCTCCTGCTGCTGAGTGCTGCTGGTGCCTGCAGGAGCTTGCCATGCCCCCCAGGCCTCTGGGGACACGCGGTGTTCTTGAGCTGGAAGGGGACACTGAGCAGAGCACACCAAGCAGTACCCACTGCCTCCCCCAAATAAGTCAAGGGAGCCTATGGATGCTGACCAGTGAAACTTGGTGTGGAGATGCAAGCAGAGGAGTGACAGGAAGCCATCCCTAGAGTCACCGGGGATCCCTCCCTGGCAGAGACAGACCTTTCTGTTGTGTTCAAGGGAGCATGGGCCAATGCCCACCAGGAAAAACTATAAGCCTCCCTCAAAAAGGGAGGTCATTAAGAATATAGCAACTAATTGCTTGGGACAAATCATAAAAGAGGGAAGGGAGTCAGGTCACAGATTAACAACAAGGCAGCCAGAAGGGGACATGGAGCAGAGCGCATCAGCCAGCACCCACTGCCCCCCCGACTGACTCAAGGAAGTCCGTGGATGCTGACCAGTGAGACTGCCTGGAGATGTAAGCAGGAGTGGCAGGAAGACAGCCCCTCATTCACTAGGGATCCCTTCCTGTCAGAAACAGGCCTGTTCGATGTGCCAAAAGATAGGTTAGGCTACTCAAGGAATATTATGAGCTTCCCTTAACAAGGGGGAGTCCTGGAGACACATCAACTAATTCTGGGAAACAAATGGAAAACAGGAAAGGGAACAAGGTCAGAGGTTAACAAGGAAGCCAGAAGGGGACACCAAACAAAGTGCACTGGCCAGTGCCCACTGCTTCACCTCCTCCCCCTGGATGAGTTGAAAGAGCCTGTGGATGCTGACCAGTGAAACGACTTGGAGACATTAATGGTAAGTGACAGAAAGACTGCCCCGGTCACTGGAGATCCCCCACTGCCAGTGACACAATACTGGGCTAGATGGACCATTAGTCTGACCCAGTATGGTACTTCCTTCTTATGTTTGTTCAACAGGGAGGCTGCACACAGTGACATTCAGCAAGCCCCCTGCACCGCCTGGGGTGGGGGGAATCAGATTATTGGCTTTTGCCCTGCTGGTGAGCAGCTTGCTCTGCCCCGACAAAATATTACTCTTCATGGTAGAGCTGTAGCTTCCAAGTGGGGGAAGAGGCATCAATAAAAGGTGCTGTGAAAGAACAGCCCTCCTCTCACTCCTCTGCTATGCTGTCTAAAAAGATCAGTTAAAAGGGATTCCTTTTTATGGGAGCTATTGAACTTACCGACATAGTATCTGACTGTTAATGACTACTTTTTGACCAGTGAAATGTGAGTGCATAGTGGCACTCAACATTTTGGCACAGGGCCAGTCTGTGAGCAGGATTGGGCCACATGCTACTTGATAATGCTGGGATCAGGGCCCCAGGGCCCTGCACTGTTCCCTCCCAGAGCCTGTGCACCCAATCTAGCAGCCAGGACCTCAGCTCACAGGACTCTACATATACCTACAGGGAGCAGCACAGGCTGGATGATTCAGCACCAGGGACCAGATCTGGTCCATATGATAGCTCATATAACCTAAAGTAAGGCAGTCTATTAAGAAAAGGAAGAGACTAATTGTTCAACTCTATTGTGAACACCTGTGGAGTCAACCCTTATCCCATAGTGAGGGTGTTCAGTATTCATAGTTAATTCTCTTGAACTCTTCTAGGTCTTTAAAAAAAGGCAGGGAACAGCAGACTTTATTATCCCGATATCAAAGTAGACAGGTGGTTAGATGTGTTAGTGTGCAGTTGCACAGAAGGCAGGGAAAAGTAGGTATCTTAGAGACTTGGTTCAGAGAGGTATGAACAAGCAGACTTTCCCAACCAGTTACTAGGCTTTATGGTAATTTAGGTCAGGAGGTGGCAAACTTTTTTAGCGGCAGGCTGAAATAAGGCAGCTTGGGGCTTCTGAACCCCCTGCTCCTGCTTCTTCCTAGTGCCAGATTGCTACCACCATTCTGCTGCAGGCAACAGAAACTGGAGAACCAAGGCCCCCTCTACATGTTACATGCATTACACAATTAACACATGCAAACCAACTATGGTGCCTGAAAATGGTCCAACCAGCTATAAAGTTATTACTTATTACACATTTTCAAGCAGTAACTTTATAGCTGGTTTCTATCCAGCTTTAATTTTGACATGTAGCCTGTGGCTGGGAGCCCCATCAGAGCTGCCAGCTGGGGGGACTAAGTGAACCCACAGCCTGGGAGCTCCATCAGCTGAAAGGGCTCCCAGCCACAGGGATGTGTGGTGCCCCCCTGTGGCTGGTAGATCACAGCAGCAGGAACTTATTTCTTGCCCATGCAGCCCATGATTGGGCTCCCCCCCTGCACCTGCAATAAGGCATGATGGGATCAGATTCACAATTTCACAGTCATGCCTCCTGCCGTACAATGTGTGGCATGGAAGGAGGTGCGATTGTGTGGATCACACAGATCCCATCAGGCCTTTGCACATGTAGAGGGACCAAGAATGGCAAGGGAATTAATATGCCACCACTAATTAGTAACATTTAAGCAAAACAGTATTCATATTACTATTTGCCATCCTTGGGCTAAAATCATATTCCAGGAACCATCTTATAAACCAGTAGTAGGCAATTTTTTTTTGGTGATGAGCTGGAATGATCCATCTTGGGTCCGAGACAGGCTGGCACGAGGACTTGAACATTGTTACTGCTTCTCCCTACCACCTACTTGGCCATAGTGTAGACAGAAGCGGCTGCTGCTGCCTGTCCCCACAACCATCTACCCTCACTCCAATACTGGCATGGCCCTGGTCCCACTCCAGAGCCTGGGGAACAGAGCACATGCTTGCTCCAGCCCTAACCCACCTGGTAACAGCTGTTGCAGTGGTGGCAGCTCTGGATGGGTCCCAGAACTCAGGTCAGAGCTGCTACCACTATCAGGCTGGGCTGGAGCAACCAGGCTGAAACGGGGCTGGCACAGTGGGAGGGAGAGACAGGGACAGGTAGCAAGGAGGGGATTGGGCTGCTTGACCCCCCCCTTATCACCTACCTCCATACCACTAACTTCCCCCACTGCAGCATTTGACAGGGGGGATGAATTTAAGACAACCTCTCAATAGTTAGATTCTATACATGGAAAATTATACCAAAGTTATGTTTCCCATATATAGATTCTAATAATTGGGGGGGGGGGGGGGTAGTTGTCTTGGATTCAGGTAAATCCAGTATTTAAATTCCAAAATACTATCTCTGCTGTTCTACCCTACTAGGGATGGATAACCAAAACCTGCTTACAGAGGACCCCCCCCCCCACACACACTTTTGCAGATAACTGTACAAACATTTTTTTTTGATTTTGGCTTCAACTTTAGGTCACCATTTCCTAAAAAACCTGAGCCTAAGTATCAACATGTGGCAAATAATATATAAAAAAAGAAAGTTTACAGCCCCAAATTCAACCAACAGCCCTGTATTTAGACGAGATATAAAACCTGCCTTATCTGCATCATAGCTCAAAAAGTGCCACATTGTATATACACAGTGCCTTACCAAAGAAGTGTTATGTCGCCCCTTTTTACAAGCTTAACTAGAGTTGATTTTCTTCTGTTCAAGGGTGGCATGAGGGAACGCTAGTGAGAGCTTGCTTGCATTGCCAATGAAGGATCAATGAGAAGCAGCGACTGGTTCCAGATGCTTGAAGAGGTATTAGGACACCTGTACGACAGCACATGGGAATCAGGGCATGGAATTCCAGTTCACCCAACTTAGAAAGATCTTGGGAGTTGGATTGCTAGTTGGTACCAGTTCCCTCTGGAAAAGGGGACAGTGTCGAGTAGGATGGGTTCAGCCAGCAGAATTGGAAGATGGTGCTGGAGTGTCAGTGCTGGTTCCTTAGCAAGTTTCAGCAATATCTGCTTGTTTGGTCTGGGAGGGAAGCAGGTCTCATCATCAAGCCCTAAGGTGGGAACCTCCTTCCTGAACCAGCCTTAGCTCTTCAAGTTCATTCAGACTTGAAGCTGGATAAACTAAACTCCAAATGTTTTTATTTGCTTCAAGAGCTAATGACTGTCTGCTTGTAGAAAGAAAGTCGCATCCAGCTCCAGATTTTCTTGAGTCACACTATCCACTATTCGTATCATACTTCAGGAAGACAGTGGTAAACATCACTGACATGACTGTCCTAGAACTGAAGACCTGAAATCTGACACTGCAACTCAATCTAACAATCATCAGTTTCTTAAAATGCTCAAAACCACAGAACAAATGAATGGATTAATGGCCAAGAAATTTTTTTTAGACAGAGGATCTTCTTGCCCATCAGTTTTGATATCTATGGCCACCATTTTTAAAATGTACTAATTTAATCTACATACTTTAGGTATCAATGCAATTTAGTACCTGTACATCTTGTGACCAGCCATTTCCCTGAAGCCCGTAAACAGTATACACACCATTTAATGACTGCAATTATAAACTCGCATATAACCTTATTTTGGTAATTTTCTTGAAGTTTGAGACTGTTGTTCTCAGATCACAAGAAACTGTGTAAACCAAACTTTTAAATACAAGTGGCAACATTGATACTATTTCCAAGTCTTTTGTTCTAAACAAATCCTGAATTCCACTGCCCCCCCTTCCATTACTGAACACACTATACCTAGTAATTTCAGGAGGACATCAGGATTCTGCATTCTCAGTATCGATATTCCCTTTGTGTAATTGGATTTTGTACTACTAGGGGAAAAAACACCCACATTTGGATAGGCTGAATATTACAATTTAAACTTGACTGCAGGAAGCCCAAGTCATTTATCCACTGAAAGTTACTGGCTGATTCAGTCACTTCCATATGCAACCTTAAGGTGCATATAGAGCTTTAACACACACCAAATGAACGCAGTTGCATGATATCTGTCACTCCAGCTTCACTATCCTAACAAGTCAAGCTTGCCTGGTAGTAAAAAAAGAACAAAACCACAACAAAACAATGCCCCCTCCCCCCCACAATCTCACGGCTGGAAATCTGGAAGTACTCCAGCCTCCCTCCTCATGTGGCTTTGCTAGTCCTATTAATTGTGATCATTGAAACCTTTCAACTCTGTCAAATGCTGTTATGAAATTTATTGGAGATGTGAAGCAAAATGCAGAGCTCGCTCACCATCTCCACATATTCTGCACTCCGAGAAGTCAATAAATCTGTGCTTGCATAAACAAGGTAGAATTTAAACTTTGGAAAATATGTAAGACTGGGTAGGTTATTGAATTATGAAATTGCAAAAGACATTGGCAATCTTCTCAGTAAAACTAAACTTATATTATTTAAGCTCTGTTAAGAACATCCTAGCTGTCAAGTTTTTTTATGAAAAAATTTTAAGTGAAACATTACTGAAGCCATGATAGGAAAAAAAAATAATTATCAAATTGGACTAACTCTCAGGTTACCAGTTCTAGGAACAGACTGCTACAAGCACTGAATAGACTGCAACAAGCACCGGTATATTCTAAATCCTGTTATTTTAGCAAATCTTGATGTCAAATTCAAACATGTAATACCAACTTTTGTCTGTATTTAACTCATTCCTGGCTTTCAGTATTTCCAAGAAATCTAAATTTCTTGAATAATGATGCAATTTACAACCATGCTAATATCATTCCACAGGAAAGGATTTATTTAAATCCAAATTCCACGAGCAATGTTAGGTATTTTAGCCCCAAATACTTGGATTGTAACATAACATGATCCTTAGATAAAGGACTGTAGTAAAAGTTGCTAATAGAAAGCCTATAGAGTTCTGTGAGCAGATGAACTAAATTACTGTGACAAGATCAACAGATTGCAGAAAAATAAGACAGTCCTTTACAATGTATGGGAGAGGTGTACATAGAAGGGAAGGACATAAAGCACATTCCTTTTAACAGAGCTGAAGAATTATAAAGATGTAAATGTAGGTATCTTAGGCCATTCAGTAAAATGAACCAAACCCGAAAGTTTGTTTTATAAACTCACTGCAACTTAGTATCTGTACAATCTTAAATTTCTTTTACATTCAAGTTTCTGCACATCTCGAGAAACTTTTAAGTTCCTTGTTAATTTGGCAATTAATTTTCAAAACAAGTTCATTACAATTTGGTGACAGTCTAGTGGGATCAAACTAGTAAATTCTCACAAAATAAATTCATCCCTTCTTCCAGCTTATACTGTAGAAACTGGCCACAGTGGTGGTGCTGTGCTTATTATAGCCATCTAGAAACCCTGCTTGATTTTAAAACTTCCAGAGTCAGGTAGTTACCCTTAAAGTTAAATGATGCTTAAAAAAAAAAAAAAAAGAAAAGAAAAGAAAAAGTAACTAACACTAAACTGGTCACTCAATTTACATTCAAACCAATACAGGTTGGGTTGGATGTATGAACCTAGATTCTTGAGGAAAACTTCATGTAAGGAAATCAGCTTCTGTTTACTGTAAGGTCTACGCCCACTAGTCTCCCCCAAAATAGGATTTTTAATTGCCTTATCTATGAAACGCTTTAAGAACCAAGATGCATTCAACTAGTTGCATCTCCTTTCCTAGGACAGCCATTTAAAAAGTGAATTCCTCCCCATTAACAAACCTTGCATTTGGGTGTGGAGGAAGCTGCATTTGTAGCAGTTTGGAAAGGGGGTCAGGGATTGGGAGTACACAGATGTTATGCTGTAATTTATGTGAGCATAAGCCTGTATATACAACTGAAACAGGGTTAAAGATGGAGTCGTTTTTGCTTCCTAAGTGTCAGGCAGCTTGTAGGGCTACAGGTTCCTGCACAGATAAGTTACAGTATAACAACTGCTACAGACCCCTGGCAGCAGTTCCCTCTGCCCTTCTGAGGCTGCTAGAAATATTTGTGCAGAACTCTTGAAATATTTAATTCTAGAGGCTACAATGGAAGATGGAACATGGTTGTTTTATTTAACTGAATATAACCATGAACCATGGTGTAGCTTCCTAATGAAAACACAGCAAGAGTGCACAGCTGCAGTGAGGAATAGTTAAATAAGCCTCTGCCACAGAGACACAGATCCACTTCAGCAGTGAAGGTGTAGATGCTGCCTTCCTTCCCTTTTAATGCCAGGCAGGATTGGGTATTTGACACGCCTGCAAGTCCAAATAATACACAGAAAAAGTACCATTTTTCCATTAAAAAATGCATCAAAAGACAATAAAAAAAAATCCTATTTCTGTCAAAACATTTTTTTTTTGGGTAAAATTGCTATAATCTTTGACCAGTCAAAAATATGCAGTCAATTGACAAATACTTGACTAGTCAATTGAACAGTTTGCCAACCTTAATGCCAGGTCAAAATTTCAGTGCAACAACAGGTTTTCTTATCAATATGATAAAGCAAAAAGACATGCAAAAAAATCCTTTTGGGTCTGCTGAGATGCACCATTTGACGTCTTTTATACTCAGAACACACCTGGAAAGGTACAGGGAGATTTTGAATGGAAAGGGTGTCAGTATTCAACATCCCTGTAAGCTTTTCTTCACAGCCCATTTTGATGAGGCAACTGTAATTTTCGAATCATCAATCACAACCCTGATGTTTATGAGGGAAAGTAACAAGGCCATGAATATATACCAAATACTGCACAGTATTTGTGCTAAAGCAAGTACTAAATGACTGCAGTATCCACCGTTACTGTGCAGTCCCAGTGGCACATGGGTGTTTTTGACCTTACTGCGCAGTAGCTCATTGCTACTGCATAGTAGCAGCAGCATCACGGTTAGTGCCCACCAACACTACATCATCTTAGTGACAAGCTATATCACGATAGTTCACTGCTGCAGTGATGTAGCAGCTCATGTAGATGCACCCACTCTGCTCCACTATAGTAACATCCATCAGGAATACAGGGATTTGTTAGTCTTCAGCTACTAACATGTATTACACTTTCAGGCAGTTTCCAGCATGGAAGAATGGTTATTTTAATCATTTAAGGCAGGGTTTCTCAAACTGTGGGTTGCAAGCAACTTAAAAGAGGGCTGCAAACTTCCCAGGGGGTATGCGCGGCAGTTCAGAGAAGCAGCACACTGTGACAGCTGCCACATGCGAGCTCCTTGTCCCCCACTGCTGCCATCCAGCATTCGGGGTCACAGTATCACCAAGTTTGAGAACCCCCGATTAAGGAGATATGAAAGGCTGTGGCTGACTAGGAAGGATTTGGACTCGCTGAATCCTCAGGCATTAAGATCAGGCAGTGGCTCCAGCCAGGACATCTAAAAGCCTGGGTGACGTGCTACAGACTGTTTTTATCATGTTAATCAGGTCCAGTAGGAAAATAATATCTGGGCTTAAGTAAGGCCTCAAAGACATGTTTAATCCTAAATGAGATAGGAATAGCTCCTCCATTTAACTCGGTAGTAGCACTACTGGTAGAATACACACCTTACTGGCACTGCTTGACAGGCAAAGTAATCAGATTTTCCAATGCAATCAAAACAGAGATGCAGTATTGTGATATTCACCTGCTGTCTCATCATCAGAACTGAGCAGCAGCTAAGGCATTCTGCAATCATGGTATTGAGGTGGGGAGGAAAAAAATCCATGCCCTTAAGGCCTCCCACTTGGCATCCAATAAGACATCCAAGGGCAGGACTGTCCAAGCATTCTCAGCAAGCTACCATTTATTGTGATGTTGTTCTGTGTCCCTTGGGGAGGAAGAAAACATTGGATATGCTTCTAATCTGGTCAGAGATTTAGATGTGGAGTCACATTAAGAACTAACTGAAAAGGCTCCAAATGCTGAAAGGGTTCTAAAATTCTTATGCATGTCTAATCTGAATTTGATCTCATGTTTAAGATGTGTAGCAAACATGAGTTCCAGCTGCCCTTCCTGCAATAAGGCAGGAGAGAATTCTGTCAGCTATGCCAGTATGTAGCCTGTTCTTTTGCTGTGCAGAGCACAAGACCAGTTAGTGGATCTAAGCCCAAATTAGATGAAGGCAAATTTTCAGCAAAGGTTTTACCCCACATCTGTTAAAATTAATGGCCAGCCTGTGTCCCCTACATGCTTGCTTTAGTCCTGGACATGATTGTAGCACATTTATATCATGCAGCAGCATCCAGTTGCAGGGCTACACTACCTATGAAGGTCATTTGATACATAAAAGCTCACAAGATAACACCTCAAGTAAGAAGCCTCACAACTACCCATATTTTATTAGTACATTAAAGTTGTTTTGAAAAGAAATGAATGCAATTTTCCAAGTGGAATATTTTGATCCATTCATTGGTTTTCAATTCACTATGCTGCAAAGTCAGCGTGAAACTACTTAGCTATTAAAGAGTCAATTGGTATGCAATAGAAAAAAAGAAGGAAATAGCTAATTGCCTAACAAATATTTATAAAATAGATGCAGAGAAGAAAAAAAAAAAAATCACAAATCCACCCCATTTTCCTATATCTACTCAACATCAAAAAAATGCTCTTTTAGTTGTTCTTCAACTTTTAAAAAAGACAACAGACAACTGGAGCTACCCTGGTAGCATTTTGCTATACAAATCATAGAATAGTGACTTGTCACTAGACTGTAGTTTATACCATTAAATTACTAGGGAAAATTACCAAAACTGCTGTCCCAAGTACTAGTGCTTTAGCAAGGTGATAGATGTTTACTGTTCCCACATCTTATGGTTTCTTGCAATAACGCAATGATGTAATTAATTTATGCCCTTCATACATGGGTCACAGCAAGGTAAAATTCTCATACAAATAAGCTTGGGACCGCATCTTACAATAAACTGAAGTATGATGGAAAAGGGGTTCTGGCAGTTCAGTCATGATACAAGTATAAACCACATTGAGTGAAAGCAAGACTTTCAGTTTGATACAGGAAATCCAGTACCACTACACTACATGATTAAACAACCCCTCTTAAATTTGTGGTTGCTCCTTATTCTGACCTCTTCTTCCAACATAAATTGATTACTTAAACAATATTAAACATGGCACTCTATAGGTTCAATGTGCTACAGAATGTATCAGTAGTAACACCTCCTCTACAAAGGTAGATATTTATGTATTCTCCCCATTTCAGATAGGGAGACAGGCACAGAGATTAGTGACTTCCCCAAGAATGCATCTACATTTTGCAGTAAAACTGAAATACCATTTAGGATTGTCAAAATCCCAGTCCTCTGCTAAGTCTTCCAAATGATGTTGCCTTGATGAAGAGAAAAGCTGCCACAGATAAGAAAAAAAATTCCCAAGTAACCCAATTAATGTGTATTAAATGAGAGAACCAGAACTATTGGAAAAATTTAGTAGCAAGAAGGCTTACACAAATCTGTAAGTTTTATCAGAAAAAAAGCTTATGAAATGTCCAACCCCAATGTATTAAGTTTACATCAGTCACTGAAAACTAGTGTTCCAGGATACAATTTTTATAAACATGTTTTATTTGTCTTGCTTATACCATTAGATTTGTAACTGCTGGCTGTCATTTCCCTTAAAAGGGGAAATCAATCCAAACACATACTGGTGCTTTTCAAAAGATAGCAATTAAAAGGGCAGCAGCAGCGGGCATTTGAGATTTCTTAAAACCTTCAAGGCTGCAGGAAAGACGAAAGGACATGTGACCAAAAGTGTTATGATTATCCATTAGCGACTTCCATTGGTACCAGTTATTTAGGTGATAATACAGCAAGGTCAAGTATTAGTGACAGACAATGTGCAAGTCATAAGGAATGATATAGTATACCAATCCTTACAAAAGTCATTGCTATCAAAATAAACTTAAAATGTGTCCCAAAAAAGATATCTAAATACTTCACATCAAATATACAGGTGGTCATCCAGATTATATCCCATATTTGTTGCAAAGATTTTTTGAAATGCCAATCAAAGCTAATTGTTTCTTGGGGTTTTGTTGTTGGTTTGTTTGGTTGTTTTTTGTTGGGTGTTTTGTTTTTTTTACAAAGAAACGTTTACACAATTCTATCAGCAGTTACACAAGCAATTTATATATCCTTAGCCAAAGTAAACTGGTTCAAGTGGAGAGTGCTGTAGCTAAGGGAGTTTCTTGTTTGTTTAATCAAAAGCTGGTTGTCAGCTTATTTTCTAGTTAGGGATTTCTGCACCATTATGCAAACTGTTCAGTGCTTCAACTTAACAAGAAAAAGATGAAATGCAGTTGCTCAGCCAAACCACACTTCACTTCTTCCATCCGCCTTTCATGGGAAAGTTTAATTTTGCCAACTGCCATCAGAGTAAAATCTTTAGAAATTTTCAGATTTTATCCAAATTTGTTCCATTACTATTGAATTTCAGAAGTGAGTCAGTCTTGCTTTTTCCTGCCACTTCAGTTAATGATGGAAATTTAATCACCCTGAAATTGCCTTTTTGCTTTACTCATAGCAAGGGTGAGGAATCTGAATCTCATGTGCAAGGCTCAAGATGATGCTTAGGACAGAACATGCAGAGTAAACGTTGTTTCTTTCCATATCCAGGTAATATAAAGCTGACAATTGTAGTCCTGTCATGGGTAATGAAAATAGTCCCTTTACAATGAACTTCCTGCAAGGGAGAACAAATAGATAATAACTCTTCTGGTAACATGTATGGTACACTGGCCAGTGTGTTTTTGGCGTTTAATGTAATCCTGTGAATTATTTTAATTCACTTGCTGAGCATTCATTTGAGGCATTCCTCTGTTGGGTCTTGGGGGCCCTCCACGACCTAGAAAATAAAGAGAGCACTTAATTTTAGATCAAACCAAACAGTTTTAGAACTCAAAGGGATCAATTTCAAGAACTCTGTTTGGAATTCATATTAACATTAATGCATGCTAAATATCTACATTAATATTAATGTATGCCTTTTAGTATCAATGCATGTTCAATATTCCTATCCATCCAAAACAGATGCATATGCAACTAATGAATCTTCTAATGTAAATTCTTAGGATGTCTGCCTTGACATTTTTTCATGGCATTACTCAGAACTTTGCTAAATAACTTAGATTCCAATGAAATCCCGCCCCCCCAATCAATTCAATATCCCAGTAACAAATGACAACTGCTAAAGCGTCACTCACCCCCATATTAACAGGAAAATAAATCCAACATTAATTAAACTAAAGTTAAGCTACTTTACTAGCTGTTGGTTAGTATTTTAGAGGAATACCAGGCTTAAAACAATTAAACTAAGATTCCTTCTTATAAATACCAACCAGCCAGCTAGTAACTTTGCTCTCACTTTCCTGTTCATTCACCGCAAGCTACGTTGAAGTCTCAACTGCAATCTGAAAAAAAATCGATCAGAATGTACTGCTCATTTAGAGATATATATTTTTAAAGCTAGTACAGCTATTCCTCGCTTAACATCGTAGTTACATTCTTGAAAAATGTGACTAAGCAAAACGATGTTAAGCGAATCCAATTACATCACAGGCAGTGGCCAAATAAGGTTATAACTGAACAACGTGCAACTTTAAACGAGCATGTTCTCTAATAGATCAGTGACGTAATAATGAAACAACATTAATCAGGGCGACGTTAAGTGAGGAGTACCTCTATGTCCATTGTAAGTCAATCCACCTTACAACTAAATACTTACTGGCATTTTTCTGAGCCCCAACATTCCTACTTTTATAACTGTATCTTCCATATGTATGTAAAGTTCTAACTCCATGACAATCTAATACCATCTCAGTCCCCGCTCCCAAAAGAATTTATTAGGCTTCCTTATGACAACACATACAGATATTTGCATAATTAAATTTAAGCAGCAGAAAAAGTAAACAACACAGTTATTACCCAAAGACTATTGAAAAAAAAATTATGAAAACACTGGGAATGCCATTAAAATTCAAAGGCAGAAAAAATAAAAATCAGTTTAAGTTCAATTTCAGTTACTTGATAATAATTTAAGCTCACATATAAACAAGCAACTCCAATGCGTTACTATTTTTTAGCTCAGACCCAAAAGAACCTCACAATGGGCAACTAGAAAGACAGGGACAGAGTCATTAAATAGATTTTTATAGAGGGGAGAAAACATGCATCTCTACTTTTAAAATATTAAATAATCTATTAATTTTTCCACAGGATCTAGGAATAGAATGACAAGCAGAGTTTATGAAGACCAAAAAAACCAACTCTGCAATAGGCTGCAAATAATGCAAAGTACTTTTATTGAAATTCAAAAAGAAATAGCAACATATACTTTCAGAAGTCACAGGAAATTTCAAAAGTAGAAAAAGTGCCTGGTGTCAAAATTCTAGCAAGTCCTGTCTGCCAAAACTAACACTTCAAGTTTACAGCACTAAAACGGTTAAGATAAAGCTTTCCAAAAATATATGTTCAGTGCTTCGTAAAAACAAAGGCAACTGGATAGTTCTGATGAAAAGACATTGGTCTGCCAAAGAATATTCTGTCCAACAGCCAACAAACTAACTCCTTCTAACAAAGGTTTGAGGAAAAGTTTAAACACGTTTTTGAATTGCAGCCTATTAGTTGAACGTTATTATTATTTTTAAAAATCCACAACTATCTAGAGGGTGAATTAGAAAATCCAATTCAGCAGAGTTAAGAACACATCAACACTTGAGAATTACCTCGAGGGGCTCCCCGAGGTCCATTCTGTCCAGAGCCACGTTTGAAATTCTGTTGATACCCATCCTAAAGAAAGTGCGGGAAAGTAAATTAAGGTCTCATCAAGGTGAACTCTTTTGTAACTCCTCAGGAAGGTAAATATTTACCAGTAAAAATATTAAATTTGTTAAATATGAAAGAGCATTACAAATAATCCAATCATATTTTGATGAAGTGACGAGTTTGGGCACCATCAACATATAGCTTTGTACTACTTTTCATGAAATCCTGGTCTTGTGATGAAGAAAAATCAATTGTTTTCAGCACCCAGTGAGAATACCTTCCTATTGCTGCACTGCTCTAAAGGCTTGCCCCTGGGTAAATAAACTAATCTGGCAATTTTTTGAAGCTCATGAGGTACAATGGTGGACACAACACCTTTATGTTCAAATCCCAGCGTGAATTTAATACTGTCAGTCTGGAAGGTCAGGGTGAATTTTTGTTTCACTGGTTGCAATTTGTGGCTGAACATTTTTAGTTATCTTTTTGATAACATGTCAAGATAATAGTTCATCTAATGATGATGATGAAGACATGATTGACATGCTCTTTAAAGATAGAGAGAGTGAGCACAAAAAAGTGTCTTTATTAAATTAAGCAATTTTTTCAGTCCTAGAATTTCAGTTCAACTTTGGCTTACCCTCTGGTAGTTGGGATAGTCTCGTGGAGTGTTGAACTGGGGCTGTGTGTAACCACTGTTTGGAGTGTTGGAGAATGAAGGGCGATAGCCATCGTAACCTCCTAAGAAATACAATACAAATAGTTAATAAAGGGAAAACAGCTCTTTTTTGAGTACACATAACAAAACCCACTAACAGGATTTATTCAGTATTCGGAATATTTAAAGGTTTCTCAAATCCATAGATATCACAAATATTTGTATTAATAGCAACACAATTGTGTGCCTTACATAATCTCATTAAGACATCTGGAAAGGTGGCATTTAATACTTTCTCCAATATTTTTTAGTAAGCATGGCTCAAATCAAATGCAAGCATAAACATTTCTCTCACAACCAGACTAAAAAGGAAAGAAAAATCAAAGAGCTAGTATTCTAGCCTTCAATTGAAAGTTGCAGTGTTGAGTAGGCCTACTATTATTTTTTGTGCACTTGTAAGTCCTCAGGGAAAAACTATGAACTTCCTACATTTGTAAAATGCCCAGCCCTTTTGGTTTATTACTGAAATATTTAACACTTCATTTGGTATTTTACAAATGTATTGTCACGACCAGAAAATGATAAAAGTAGGTATCTTGCAAGATATTATCATTTTAATCAGGGCTGTACAACTTCCACGTGGCTGGGGGCTGCAAGACTGCCAGGCCCACACTGCGTGCAAACCAGGCAAGTGTTGCATGGGCCTAACCTATTAAATGATATAGGATCTTAGTGCTAAAGACCCTTAGTATCCTGTACTACTGGGCGGCGGGGGGAGAATGATGGAGTCTCAAAAAGTATACTTATTTATTTTATTTACCTCGAAACCCATTGGCCGGTCCCCTGTATCCATTCATTAAGCCTCTAGCACCACGTGATCCACCACGAGACACTCCCCGGCTGTTATAATAAGGCTGACTGTTACGTGGGAATCCAGTATTTTGTTGTGGAGGCTGCTGGTGGTTACCTGCCACTTGATGAGACTGGTCTGGGGAACTGTGGTAGGTGCCAACCACTATAAAGAAACAAAAATGGAAGCATCAACAAGAGCATGTATTTCTCTTGTTCCCCAAAGACTCAAAAGAATACCAATCTAATGCAATGTACACTACTTCAAGTACTATCAAGTAGCGTTTGCTGCTTATCTATCTAGAGCAAGGGTGGGCAATTATTTCAGGTGGAAGGCCGCTTAACAAGGTTTGGTGAGTTTTTAAGGGCTGCATGGGTAGCCCTACCCCATGGTTGCCATCTTGGGACCAAAAGTCCAGCCCCTAACCCCTAACCTTTGCCAACAGAAGTCCCTCTCCTTGCCCTCCAGAAATACTCCTTTTGGCAGTGTGGTTCCCATCTTAGAACCAGAAAAAAGTCAAATCATATGCTGAAGATCAAATGCCTAACAGAAAGTATTTTAATTTTATTACAAAAAATATTTTTGTCATGATTTGTATTTGTGTACTGTATATAGAGACGATTGCATAGCAACTCAAACATAAATTCTTAGTTTTGTATGTTGTGTGTGGGGGCATGTGTGTGTATTGTGAGGTGCGGGGGCTTCGTGAGGGGGTGTGGCTGTGTGGAGGGGTAATAGGGTTATGTTTGTGGTGTATGTATATGTGGGGGAGCGTGGATGCATAGTGTGGGTGTGTGGGGTGCAAGTAGTGTTCTGCATTTTCAGGTTTTATAAAAAAAAAAAAAATCCTGGAACTTTTCGGGGTTTATCTTCCAAACATAAAAACCAGGTTGAAATCTGGATAAAAGGAAGAAAAGGGGGAAAAAAGTTTATATCGGGGAAAATAAAAATACATTCTTGTGGCGGGGAGGGAGGAAGGGAGTAAGGCTGGAACTAGGGAAAGGGTAGAGGGAGGGGTGTGGCACAGCCCATCAGCAGCTCCCGGGGCTGCAGCAGGAAGCAAAGCAGGGGTAAGTGTCAGTGGGTGCGGGGCGGGGGGGGCATGGCTCTTGCTGTTACGCATACACTGGGAGGGCTGCACCAGGCTCTTCCCAGGGGGTGCATGGCCCTGGATCCATGTGCAGGACGAGAGCAGGCTGCCACTGCAGTGCCCACGGTGGCACTGGGTTCTTCCTGGCGCATGGCATTGCACCCCGCCACGTTCTTCCCTGGATGCGTTCATACTCCTCCCCACTGCTGCAGCACTTGCTGCCAGGCTGCCCTGATGTTTAGGGGGAGGAGGGAGTGGTGCGCAGCCGGATGTGGGGGTGGGAACCCAACTCGGGCACCAGCACATCTCACCCCACCCGGGGTCAGAACTGGGAGCCCTGTGGGCCTGTGCAGAGCAGCTGGGTGCAGCACCCACCGCAGGGAGTGGGGCCAGGCTCTCCCACCTGCTCCCCCAGCAGGGCTCGCAGCTCCCAGCACTCGGAGCAGGGCTGCAGCCAGAGCTGCTGGGGTGCAGCTGGGACCCGTCCACCCTAGAAGCAATTCCTGCAGCCCCTCCCAGGGTCACAGCTGGGAGCCCAGCACCCCCCAGGCAGTGGTTCCAGCTACCCTCCCCCGGCCCCCACATGGCCACTACCATTTCTCCCTCTCCCTCCCCTGCCAGAAACCTGTGCCTCAGGTAACCGGCACTTTTACTTTACCGCACCCCTGCATTCTGGTTGACAGGGATGTTACTTTACCCGGTAAAATATTATTGAGTGAACTGAAAACTGGGTGTAAGTCAGTAAAAACCAAATAACTTGGAAAAAAAAAATTAGGCAATTTATTGGTGAAATTTGGTAAAAACCGAAAATGCAGAACACTAGGTGTGAGGGAAGATGGGGGAACCCCCACCCCCCAGTCTCGTCCTCACATGACACAGCAGCAACAGGCAAAGAGTGCTCGGGGTGCTGGCTCTGGCCAGTGCTGCACATCACAGCGACAATCACCTCTAGTGCTGGTGCTCCCCGCCATGCAGCCCCCACACTTGTGTGGCATCAGAGGGAAGCCCCATGTGCTGTACCCTGCAGCCCCCACACTTGTGTGGCATCAGAGGGAAGCCCCATGTGCTGTACCCCACTGCCTTCCCCATGCCCTGCTGCGTAGGTTGTACAACTCTGCGGAGAAGGCAGTAGGCTACTGCACATGGTGCTTCCCTCCGTTGCCATGCAAGTGTTGGGGTTGAAATTTTTTTTCTCTGGAAAATTTTCCAATGCAATAAATAGAATCTGATCTGATTTGGCATGTTTATTTGACTTATATTTAGGAAACAAATGTAAAAAAGTACCCCCATGTTAATTTTATGTCCCAATAGTCACAAGTATTTGAACTGAAATATTTGATTAGGAAAAAATTAGATACAGCACACTTAATGTGGTTTAAATGTTATATTCAAACAAATTCAAAGCTTTATGTGGAAAGAAATTATTTTTATTGAATACTTGTAAACATGCAAATACAATACACAATAGCATGTATTTCCCTTACATTGCTTGTTTAAATTTAAGAAAAAAAAATGAAGGCACTGAAAACTATTGACACACTAATTTTAGCACATCCAAAGAAGTGTGCATGATATGCTGTGGTTGTCCCCTCATCTGCTTCAACGGAGTTTAACTCTCTTCCACTGAGGTCATTGCAGCACCTCCAGTTTCAGTGTCACTATCCGTCGAATCACCTTCACTACTTATTATTTCCATTTCTGAATCGGATCGAGGCAAATCTGGTTCAGAACTACTTGAACCACATTCTCTTTCACTAAAGGATAGTTTTACCAGTGAGTCAATGGGCAAGGGCAACTTATTGTCACACTGCATCTTCTTCATTAATTGTGCTTCGCACTGATTCTCCAGAATCAAGAGATTTTGAGAAATAAAAACAAGCTTAGTGGTGCATTCCTTTGTTAGTCTAGTCCTCTTTTCTGTCGTGATTGAGCTGAAAGCCGTCCAGTTCCGTTCACAAGTTGTGTTGGTGGAATGCTTAGGATCCATAGAGCAATCCTAGACAACAGTTGGGTGTTACAGTATCCCTTCCACCATGTGAGAGGAGACATTCTCTGCTGCCCGACAAACGATGTCTTTTCTCTGAAGCTTTTCTTTTGGGCAGTACTCGGTAATGTCTGTCATCATGGCTATGTTGTCAATGTTGGGGACCTCGTTAGCTACTTCCATAATTGTATCAAGAGCAATAGATAATTCATCTTCTGATAAATGTTGTTCTCTGTATTGAAGATCCAAAACATTTGCTGCCAGATGAACTGGATGAGAGCAAAACTCAGATCTCTTAGTAAACATTTGTTTTACTTCTTTTTTGGATAGGGATGAGGAACGCAAAAGCTTAATTAGATTTTCATTCAGTTGGCTGAATATCTCTGAAATATTTGAGAGACTTGGTGCATCTCCTTCAAGTTTCTTGATAGCCACTGAAACTGGTAGTAGCAAACTGAATGCTCCTTGAACTCGAACCCAAACACACAGTTGTGGAGAATATGCTTCCGAATGTTCACGGGAATAATCTGGGATACTGTGTCATCTATTGAAGCACACTGCAAACAGTTCTTTGTGCACGGCAAACTATGTAAACACTTTGTAGCAGAGCCCCATCTAGTTTCTCTTAGCAATTAGAAGTGCACTTTCCTTCCCCTGCTTCTCTTTCTGTAATTTCTTCAAAGTCTGATTAGCAACATGATGATTACTGAATACCTTCACAATCGCTTTGCAGTTTGCCAATACTGTCTTCATTGTATTCACACTATGTCCTTTGCTAAAAGATTCAACCCATGAGCAAGACAGCCAAATACTATTAAATGAGGATACTTTGCCTTTAATATTTGCCATGCAGTTTTCATGTTACTCACATGATCAGTTATACAAGGGCTGGTACCCTGGAGGGACCTGCACTTTCAATCTCTTCACTCAGTAATTTGAGCTATGCATTCACCTGTATGATGAGAAGATTTGGTAACAATTGCTTTTAGAAATATTGGTTCAGGTGTTGCTAACAATGTTCAATAAAGGATAGCCTTGTATATCAGTCCATCAATCTGACGTAAGAGTCAGTGACTGTGCTCGACCAATCCTCTGAATAGCCATTCTTTGAACTCTGTTATACTCTCCAAGAGACAATGGGATAAGCAATAACATGATGGTAACTTATACAATGGACAAATTAGTTTGTAATGTTCCTTCCAGTATTGATTTTCAGTTATGGAAAGAGGTATACCACTTGCAACTATAGCTCGAGCTAATGTCTCATCTGATTTTTCCTGAACTTCTTTTGACATTTTGTCCACAAAGCTTGATAAAAAGCTTGACTGTCTTGAACAGCTACTCATGGTGGATCGCATATACGGTGACAGTGATCTTCAAAGCAAGGATCCTGCTTCTTCCCCCAGACCTGGAAGCTCAACATTTTCATTTTCCATTTTTTGCAGATCTATTTCACTCAAGCTACCAAGTTCCTGCAACAAAAGGGGGAAAAGATTTTTATTTTAGCCTATTCTAGTCTGGTGTCATCCATCAGAAGAAGTGGCAGGGAGCTTGCCCCCACCCCCTGCCAGAAAAAAACACTCTGCTGCTCAACTTGCTGCTCAGTTGCCTTGGGACTGCAGAACTAAAGGGAAGCATAGTCCTCTGGCCGATGGCAGAGGCCAGACTAAGCTCACTGCTGGGTTGAAATAGATAACTATTTATCTATTATGTAATTTTTTAAAAAAGTACTGTTAAGCCTAAGGTACTTTGGGTGCTTAGTGTAAACAGAAAAGCAGGATACAAATATTTTAAATGGATAAAAAAATAACTAAATAAATAATAGTCCAGAGTTGCATTAACAACTTTTAAAATTATAATGTTTTAAAACAATATAGATGGTAGTCTAGACTATGCTAGCCTGCGTGTTGTTTAACATATTAATTTGTTTACTTACATAGGATTCCCGAAGTAGTCTTTTCTCAGACGATGTTATTCCACCACTTGGTTGTATTAGCTTTCTCTATATGGCTTGTACTCTTTCAGGACAGTTTCTAAATACTATTAAATATGTCTTCATTCTTGTTGCGTTGTTAGCATACTCCTGCCCGCAATATTTACATCTACCAACTTTTCTTCATTCCTTCAGTGACTTGAACTTCACTATAATGATGCCACACACTAGTTTTTTTTCTGATTAGGCATTATTATGACTACTTGAAACCAAAAGCACTAAAAAACTAACAGATATTATGTAAACACTTCCAATTTCCCCAATTCAAGAAAAGAAATGAGACACTGCTCTGTGCGTTTGCTGAACTGAACGTGAAACAAAAATTAATCACTTTTAGTTTTGGTCATGCTTTCACTTGCAGTCTGAGAATAAGAATTTTATAAGAATAATAAGAAAATAAGAATTTTAGCTTTGGTTTTGATTTGACCTGCACAGCCAACTGGGTGAATTCATAACTTGATTTTTGGTTTGGATTATTAGGTGAGTGTATTTACCCTCCTATTTACAAATGAATAAAACATACATGTACTCTCTCCCACACTTCCTACGGAGAATCACCTGAAAAACATTATTTTCCAGAAAGTGTTCCACCCCACATCTCTGCTCTGGTGCCATGCAAGTACAGGGGCTGCACATGCAGGGAGGTAAGAGAGGCAGCCCAGCTGGGCTGTGCCCCTCACCCCTATGTGCAGCACTGACTGGAGCTGCGCAGTGACTAGGGTGCCTGCTGCTGCCGCCAGCCAGGGCTGTGCGCAATGGGGGGAGTTTGTGGCGGGGTCCCCACACCCCTATACCCTGCCCACCAGAGGTATACCGGGCACAGGCTGTGTGCTGCCGCCAGCCCCAGTCCCACACTCCTGCCTAGCTGCAGCTCCCCCTCCACCCCCACCGCTTTCCTACCTGGTGCTAAGAGCAAGCAGGTCCCCTGGTGCCTGCCTGCAGGGGATGGAGCTGCACCAACCAAGCACTGAGACTGTCCCTGTTTATGTCTCCATCTCCTCCAAGCGATGTGTCCCCACCTAAGTCCAGCCCTGTCCCAAGAGCAGCACTGAGCCTGGTGCTGCTCGCAGGGGACGGGGCTGGGCTCAGCTGGCACAGCTGCAACCCGTGAGCGGCACTGCCTGGGTCACATCCAGTGCAACTCACAGGGGATGGGGCTACACCAGCTGAGCACCAAGTCCTCCCTCATGCCTGCAAGCCAGGTGTGAGTGGCACCTGGCTTGCAGGGGATGGAGCCATGCCACCCAAGCACTGAGCCTGGCCTGGTCTGCCTTGAACTGTGCTGCCAAACGCCAAGCCCAGTGCCACTCACAGGGGATGGGCTGGACTCAGCTGGTGCTGCCTCATCGCATGCGAGCGGCAGTGGTGTAGCCCAGAAAGCGCTGCTTGTAGGGAATGGGGCCACGCCAGCTGAGCACTGAGGCCAGCCCCATGCCCGATTCTTTTATGTGGCACTGTGTAGAGACCGAGTTTGATTTTTAAGACCCCAAAATTGAGCTTCAAAACCCAACGTATACACCATGAAATACAGTACATGGTAAAGCACGAGTCTTTTGGTTTTGGATCATATCATGCATAGATTGTACTAAGTAGGTGCTAAAGTTCTGCTTAAAAGCCTGTTTATGGAGTACCTGTGCCAAAATTTGCAGGCGTTTCAAAAAAGGTAAAATGCATCATTTCTGGGTGAACTAAGTCTATAGATACTATGTGCAAATTGCTACAGCTATATTTATCTTAAAATCAGTTTTTTCAAATTTGTTCCTCACTTACATGTGCTCAGGGAGAGCAGAGTCTGACAGAAAGAAATGGAAGGGAATGCTGGGGAAAGAACTTGAAGAAGGGAGGGCAGCAAAGGTGCTACCTGACCTCCCAGATTTGTTTTGCCTGTTGTAGCAGTGGGAGGTTGACAAATTGAAGACAAACCTCCAAAAATTAGATTCTATGCTTACTAGGCAATTGCCCATCAAGAATGGCGGGCGGCGCGCGTGGGAACAGAGGCCTGCGCCCCTTCCCCCACCTGCCTCGGGCCAGGGCTGGGCTGCTCCCCTCCATGTTGCTTCAGCCCAGGACCAGGACTGCTCCCTGCCTCCCCCCACCACTTCGGGTCAGGGCCTGCAACCGCAGCGGCGCACAGCTACTAGTAACCCCCCTTCCTATTCTCCTACCTCCCCTGTCCCCTCCCCTCCCTCCCAGATGCTGGGGGGTGCTGGTCCCCGATTCCAAGGAGCAGACTGGGGGGAGCAAGGCCAGCATGCTCCGGTCCCCGTTGTCCCCCTCTGCCTGCAAGGGGCTTCAGTCATGGCGGCGCACCGCTGTCTGTCCAGTGCACTCTGATTGGCTGCCGAGACAGCCAATCAGAACACGAATAAAGTGTTACAGACAGACAGATTTAGGCTTTTATAACATTAGAATGTATGCATTTATAGAATCTAATTATTGGGGGGTTGTCTTATATTTGAATAAATACAGTATTTGAATGCATGTAAGCAGCCTGTGTTAGGCCCTTAGCAGACATTCATTTAATGGTGCAATGGGACCTGTTCCCTGACCCTAATAAATGTGCTTCCTGCCACATATGGAAAGTCGTGTCACTACTACTTGCCAGTGCAGGAAGAATCCAGGATCATGATTGTAAACTTCCCCTGCACTGGCACGTTAAAAGTCATGTGCCTCGTTAGCCAATTCAGTCTTGGGACTGGCACATACAATCATCTGATTGGGGGTCCCAGCCCCGGGACTGCAGAGCCAGCTGGAGAAACCAGTGTGGTCCTGGAGAGCTGTCAACCAAGTCCCACCATGCAGCTGGCATCAGGCTTCATGGGAGTGGACCCTGCCACACATTCAGTTTAAGATGCAATGGAAATGAGCCATAAAATTATTATACATATTTTACAGAATAAATTTGTGGATGATTTCACATTTCGTTGTGCCATTAAATTGCCTGAAGGTGTGCCTGGGTTACTACTGAAGATGCAAGTACTGTAACATATCTCAGGTGTAGCTATACTGAGTGATGGAGGGATTACAGGAAACACATTAGTAGAGTGCAACTGCAATATGTAAAGGTCTGGAGAATTCAGACCCCTCTGGATAAGACTGAGCCCCACTACCACACATGCCTATCTATCCTGAGATCCAGTAGACCTCAATTTCAGTGCTGAATCCTACAGGCATATAAACAAAACTTGCCGGGGACAATCAGAAATGAGGTGGTATATAAGTGACTGCTGGGGGGCAGGGGAATGGTGGAGGTTGTTCCCAACCAAAGTACGGTCATCTTGGCAGCCAAGATGACAGAAGAAGGACCCAGCCAGCCAGCAGGCCTCCTCAGCCAGGCACCGTCCTGAGACACTGCCAAAGGCCAACACTAAGCACTGCCCATCTCTTTAACATTGTCCTTCAGTGGCAATTTGAGGAGGGAAAGGAGGCTCTTTTACTTCTGTTAAGGTTTTTTTTTTAAACTTAATGTTGTGGGGGGGGTATGTTTTCACTGGAGGGAGGGAGGGGGGGCAGTGAGGAGGTAGCCATAGCCCCTCTGTAGGAAAGGGGGGTGTTGGGCTTTGCACAGTGAGGGGCTCTGGAATCAGGAGCTCCCCCCATGCTGCCAAGCAGAGAAGCAGCAGCCACAGGAGCACAAAGAAACGGTGGTGACTGGATCCTAACATCTGCCCTCCTCTGACCCAAACTGGGTCGTTCTAGTCCACAACCCAAAAGGGTTGGTATACTTGGTCATTAGCATGTAATAAGTTACTTATTGGAGTCTGGTACCTTCTGTTGCTGAATAAAGACACTAGAGGGACCAGCTTACAGCACAGTCGCATGAATTCTTGATTAGACAGCTTAACAGTACATTGACGTGTGTCCCATCACATACTTTTCTATACATCCTTCTTATCAGGCCTTTTCAGCCATGTCCCAACTTCAAACAAACCTCCTCCCACTAATAAGGCAGAGGCATGGACCTTGAATTTGTATTTACTGGTTTGTATGGGTTTAAGCCTGCATTATCACCAGGATACCCTCAGATCCCTGGTCACCTGGGCAGAAAAGGAAGCCCAACATCAATGTACACAGGAAAATAAAGTGTGGATCAAAAATCTCCTTCACATCCAATTCTCCCCTCTTTCTCCACGCAACATAATCCTATACACTTCCTTTCCCCACATCCAACCTCCTTATTTCTGGCTGCCAGAAAATATGTGCATGGGTATTGTTTCCTAAAAAAAAATCTTTCAGGACTGTCTATAGTTTAGATTTGTGCTAAATGTAGCTTGACTGACTGACTGACTGACAGACTGACAGACTGACAGACAGACAGACAGACAGACAGACAGACAGACAGACAGACAGACAGACAGACAGACAGACAGACAGACAGACAGACAGACAGACAGACAGACAGCAACACAGACAGACAGACAGACAGACAGACAGACAGACAGACAGACAGACAGACAGACAGTTAAACTAGCTTAACCTTTTCAATTCAGAACTACTTCAATTTTGTTTCCCCAAAAGGGACCTGCATGTCATTTACTGGCTGGGTTAAGTACTGAATAACAGATCAGTATGGGAATAATCAGATCATGATGCAGACTCACAATGTGTGCACAAAATTTTCATAGAATCTATGAAGCCTGCCTTCCTTCTTTGCGGAAAAGGGAGACCTATTTCTTGAAGAATACCTAACATTTGGATAAAGTAAATCCCTCTCTTTCCAGGAGGATGCACCAAAATACAGAACAATGCAAGCAAACACATGAATTTTAAAGCACCTGTGTATTACCAACAATAAATACAATAGAACTAGCATTTCAGTATATTTGCTGCAAAGTTTTAAGGGCACAGCATAGATTGAGAGAAGCACACACATTCTTAAAATGCTTTCAGATTCTACCCAAGAAGTCACTAAGAGCCATAGACACAAACACTTTTCAGTTTACAGCCTGAACACCCTTGGTAGGTATTTGATATATTATAATCTGCCACTTAACACCTTACTTCTTGTCTAACAGCTTTATCTAAAGTAAGTTTACCTGTCTGGAGCTGTTCTTGCTGTAGTTCTGATTGTTCTACTTGGTGAGGTTGATTGGAGAAACTCTGGTTGTAACTGGCCTGGTACTGATTTTGTTGTTTAAGGGTTTCTGGCTCATTGACGGGAGGAACAGGTGCATTCATATTGAACACCTATAGTGTTAATGGAACAACAACATAAAAAAAAAATATATATAGCTGGGGAACAACAACAACATAAAAAAAAAATATATATAGCTGGCTGGTTCAATTCTGCCTTTAAAAAAAAAAAATCCACACTTCTTACTTACCTTGTGCATGTAATAAAAGACCAGGTACGCTTGGGTCTCTCTTTTGCAAATTTGATGTGTGTGAATTCACTTATATGTGATGACCTTATTTATGCCAGAAATTCGCATTGTGCAAGAAAAATCCGATCTTATGCGAAGTCAGCTGGCAATGAGCTCCCTGCAGGCTGGCAGAGTTCCAGCCTGCAGGGAGCTGGGAGCAAGTGGAAGGAAGGCGATGGGACAGGGGGCATCACGTGCACATACAGTACATGCACGTGGCCCCAAGTAGCCTCGAGGGCAGCTCCAGCAGGTAAGTGGGGGAGAAGAGGGGGATTAAGGTCCCTGCAAGGAGGGAGTGGGGCAGGGCTGGGGCTGCTCTCCAGCCAGGTGGTGCTTGGGGCCCAGGGCAGAGCCTCCAGCGGCTCATCAGGGGAGGGGGAGGACCAGCTCCCCGCTGCACACTTCCAAGGGAAAGGGGTGGATGCATGGGTGCCATGGGCCCTGGCCCCGAACCTGGGCCTGGCTTGGCTCCTCTCCCTGCCTGGTTCCCAGAGCCTAGCACCCCACTGCCCTGGCCACATGCCTCCCATGGCACAGTGCTGTGCCACTCAAACAGTGGCAGGCACAGGAGACATGTCCCCAAGGCAGCACAGGACAAGCAGATACCCATTCCCTGCTGCCCTGCCTCAGGTGCCTCTCCAGCCCTGTGGGCATGACCTGGCACAATTGGAAACAGCAGGGCTGCGTGGAGAGGCTAGGAGCTCCCTGCTACACTGGGTCACGCCCGCCGGGCTGTGGAGGTTCAGGGGCAAGGAAGCAGGGAGCAGCGGGGCTGAGTAGAGAAGGTGCTCACCCCATGCTACAAGCAGCAGCTTGCGCAGCAGGCACATTGCCAAGTTGGTGCGAAATGAGCACCTTCTCCATGCGGCCCTTCTGTTCCCTGCCCTGGGTGCCTCCACAGCCCAGTGGGCACGACCCAGCGCAGCACGGAGCTCGTAGCTTCTCTGTGCAGCCCCACTGTTGCCAGCCACACTGAGTCATGCTCACTGGGCTGGAGAGGCACCCAGGGAAGGGAAGCAGGGCAGAGCCAGGAGTGGCAAGCACCTGGTGTTCCCTGCCATCCTGTTTCCCTCCCCTTGGTGCTTCTCAAGCGCACCCTGTACGGCCCTGACGGCACACCCCCTGCACGTGCCGCTGCCTGCAGCGCAGAGCTCGCAGCTTCTCTGCACAGCAGTTATTGTATTGCATGATTACTGGTTGAATTTGTAATGGGGGGGGCGGGGGGGAAGGGAGGGCAAGAGAGACAGTAGAGTGAGGCTGGTATGTATCCCTATTAATTACATGTAATAATGGATTCGCTTTATGCAAATTCACTTTATGTGAGGTTTTTTTGGAATACAATCCTCACACAGAGAGAGACCCAAGTGTAACAAGTACGACGAAGCAATTACACAACCAATTCCAGTCATAGTGGCAACCAAAAGAGGTTTTAACCAAGAGCAAGTGGATTCAGTATTAAGTTTTGGTACTTACCGTTTGCATGGATTGGAATGGTGCTGCATTAACATTAATTCCACTGCTATGCAAAGGTTTGCTAGACCCAGTCTGGAATACTTGAGGCTGGGATACAGTGGGAATTGATGAAGATGCTGGTGTCTGGTCTGCACTTAAAGACATTGAAGCCTATCAATGGAAATAAAGTGCATCTTAGCAACTCTTGACTAATACAAAGCATTTGATGTCACATTACCCTGGTACAAATTATAGGTGGGGTCTAAAAAAATGTTTCTACTGATAAACAGATGACTCCTACTTTAACTGAGCTATTACCAATATCTGTAACACACAAGGACAAAAGAGCCTGAACAGAATTAAAAGCAAGCTCATCTGACATGCACTAGACAAGGTCAATAACATGTTCTTCCTTCTTCAATGCATACATGTGCATGAGCTAGATTTGTTCTTCCACAAGGTGGTAGACTGACAACAATTACTATTCCTCAGCTAACAGATAACCCAGTTTAATATCAATATCTGACCAAAGATGACTGAAGCTATAAACAGGGTGAAATGAAGAGCCCCTATCATTTGATACCTAAAATTAGTATTTTAAAATTATGAAACTATCTTCAAAAGGGATAAACACTAGCCTTTTCCAGACCTGAAGACTGAGCTAGTACAGGGTTTCCACAGCAAGATGAAATCATACAACTTGCCTGAAGCTGGTCAATTGATTCTTTCTGTGGCCGCTGCTCTGTTGCATGAGAAGGCTGATACATGGGCTGCGATGCTGTGTAGCCCTCACTTGTTGAAGAAACCAAAGGGACCTGCCAGAAAAAAAAAGAAAGAAAAAATATAGCATAAGTTCCTTCAAGTTCCACTAAACACACACAATCAGGCAGAACTTGCGCTTGTGATAAATATCCTGTTAAGAAATCCAATAACGCTGTAATTTATCACATATAAACTTGTACATTTCCCTTGAAAAACAGGTGGGGAAAATTGGGGTGAGCATTATATGCAAGGAAAAGGGCTCTCTACTTGTATGGTAGAAAATATGGTAGAGGGAAGAGGGGACAGGGAGTGGTCTCTCTGTTAATTATTGCTGCTCTGAGAGCCATGGCAATTACTGCTATGTCCACAGCCTGCCCCGTCAATGGAAAAAACTTTCTTTTTAGTTCAACCCTAATCTAGTTTAGACACACCAAAAGTGAAGAAGCAGCCAAGACACTTATAAATGTAATAAAAGTCTTAAATGGAAGAACAAAAGATTTCTGATCAACTCCTTACAAACCAATACTCAACAATTAAAGGAAACAAATCCAACTCAAGATGTAGCAAATATTTACTGAGAATATTCTTACCTGCGTAGCTTCCGGCTGCACAGGAACCTGGGTAGGCTGGGCAAGTCTTGATTCAGCATGAACTGCAAACATAGTGATTTGATTACATAAATTAGTGTTTCAGAGAGACCCTACACAGTATTAATAAAGCAGTGTACCACCCTACCAATTAAGTTGCCTGACACCTAATATTTGATGACACTGTTTTCCTGTTCTTACAACTTTGCCTAACTTTAAACAGTTAGTTGGCTATTTTCCTTGCTGTGCATCTGTCTGAGTCTAAGTTACTTTATAAAATTGAAGCTGTTGTTTCAGAGAACAAAGCTAAGGCAAAACCTATCATGTCCGCCCCCCCCCAATTTTAAACTTTACAGACAGCAAGACTTGAGGCATTTCTAGTTTACGTTTTGCAAGCCTCCCCCAAGATGCAGTTTTATGATTTACCATTACAAACCTGGAGGGCAAACTATTTGCGGCATGTCCAAATTTTGTGCTGGATTCATGGGCTGTGCTGATACAATGGCAGGATCAAGAGCCTGATTCTCAAACTCCAGCATGGAGTCCTACAAGAAAAAAACAAAATTCAAACTTTTAATACATTTCTGAGTGCCTAAATTATAGATCTGTGAGCAAAGGGATTAGGTCCAAAATTAAGATTGCTAGACTTGTACAAAATATTTAAATTTAATTAAGATATGAAAAATTCCTGCAGCATAACCCCCAAATTACAGATTTTAGCTGACAACTATAAGGCATAAGTCACTGAGCAGCTGAAAGCTGCCAAACTAAATGAAGAGCAAAATGCAAGCAGCTAATCTGCACCTTACTATTTGGCTCAGTTAAATATATAACAAGTTTTTCTGCATGTCTTAGTAATTTAAGTAATTTTCTTCATTGTTTCTTAAACTAACTGACATCATGGAGCAACTACACACCTGCATGAAGTTATATGGGCCTTGCATCTGTGCCATGAGATCCTGTACTCGCTGCCTCCTAACAATAGGGTCTGCTTGAGCCACAGAAGCAAGTGTATGGGGTTCAGGAACAGGAGGTGAAGTAGCCTGTGTTTGTTGTTGGAGTGAATTTACAACCTAGCAAGAGAAACGAGAATCAACTCAGTTACAGCTACACGCAGGTTGAAACAATATCACATAAAAATAAGTAAAATATTGACAGCTTTATTGAAAAAGGACTCGTACATGCTGATAAATAAAGACTTGGTGGAGAGTCATTCTGTATCCTTCTACGATCATGCTAGCAATGGAGCTCCTATTACTTATAGATTGCCTACACTGGTGATTAAACCACACTTTTTGAACATTTCCATTGCTTTTATCAGACAACTATTTACTAAATAACGATATTGTGATAAAAGCTTTAGTAACTTTAAACATTATCCAGTACCTCCATGAGATTATACTACTTTGCTGGCAGAATAAATGCAAGACATTGTTTATATTATTTGTTTGTTGAACAGACTTAGAGGGTTTGTCTACACTTGTGAACTGACTAAAATTCACTAAAGTTAGCATTCTTGAATAATTATTCCAGAATCACTTTCTATACAAGCACCTTTGTCTGTGTTTTCTTCCAAAGTTAATTAATTCACTAAATCAGAAATTAACATTCAATTTTGGAATAGCAGTAGCAATCCAAGGAGCAATTCCAGAATAACTACTCTGGAATAGCTACTTCGATGAATTTACAAGTGATGAAAAACCCCTTTGATTTGATTTACATCAAGAGATTTCCAGTCTCTGAACAGACACCAAAATATTTTGAGAATGGAACAGAGGTGCAGTTAAGCCATTTAAGTTTCGAGATTCAAGTTACAATGGTCAAGCAGCAGGCTCAAATCTGCTCTGCAGCCAAAACAAACAAAAGCATACAATGAATGTATGCTCCGTGTATGCTCATGTATCTCCACCATACTTGAAAAGTGACAGGCAGGATTTACCAGAGGTATTCCAGTAAGAAAGGAAAGGAAGAATAAGTAGAAATGGTTGGATGCACTGTGTATCAGGTGTTCAGCAGTATGTGGGATCACAGTATCAAAGCAAGTTGCATTGAATATATTCATCCTGAAACCAATCAAGTTGGTGGTGGCAGCAAACAACAGAGGCTGGGAAGTCTGGTCTTCAGGACATTTCTAGACTACAGCCTTTGACAAAGGTGCAAAATGCAATAACAAGCCCTTCACAAAAATTCACTGGGGATATATTCTGTTGCCAACCTGTCCAGAATCTGTGTTTAAATGACTTCCAAGAAAATGTTGCCGACAGAAAAAGAATACACAATCGTACTTGCAATGTAGGTGTATAAGACAAAAAGATGTTTTGTCATTGAATCACGCTTAAAGGACAGAGGAAATTCAATTCTATACTAAACGTTAATCTCCAATTCTGTCATTTGGGTTCCTTTTTTCCTACTCAAATCTAATGGTTTAGCTACCCCAAATACTGTATGTACTCAAAACCAAGGCAAGGTTCCCCACCCCCATTCAATATGGGGAGAAAACCCTCATCCTGGATTCAATTATAAGCAAGGGGCCTCCCCCTGCCACATATCCCCAACAGCTACTGATCCTTATTGCCACCCTCCCACTCCACCTGCCCTCCACACAGCCTCTACTCCCCTGCCACCCCTATCATCTCCCCTCCACCACCATTTAACTTTCTGTTATAGCTCTGGCTTGGGCCCTACTTTGGACCAATGCAGGGAGCATGTGCTGCTTCTGGACCCAGCCTGGCCACACAGTGGCAAAAGCAGCTCTGGCCCTGGCTTCACAGCAGCAGCTGCCACTGCTTCAATAGCTACAGCAGGCTGGGGCTGAAGGCAGCATGTGCTCCAAGCTCCCTGCCCAGAGCAGGGACTCTGAGTCAGAGCTACAAGGGAAAAGTAAGTGGTGGCAGGTAACAAAAGGGGGGGGGGGGGGGCACAGGCATGGGGGAAGGGGTAGTTAGGAGACATAAAACTATGGGGGAGAGGCAGAAGGCAAGGTGCAGGTAAGGAGGCAAGCAGCAGGGGGGTGGGGTTAGGGCACAGCTGGGGAAGCAGCTGCCACAGGTTTGTTTCTGTGGGGGGAATGGCACCAAAAAAAAAAAAAAAAAAGTGACAACATGTATGTCAAGCAGCCATTTAACATTGATTTTCAGTGGAAATAAGGTGACATCTCTCTCCTCCCCGACCCCCGAAAACAGCAAACCTTCAGCTGCTACTCCTACACTGCGCACAACCACTGCATGCTTTGCTCTTCCCACTTCCCTCTGTAGGGAATGTAATGTGCAGGGGGAAGAAGGGGAATGGGGGCATGAGACACCCCCCCCCATCTCTATTTCAGTGCCCACCTCCTAAGACAGCACCCAGGGCCCAAGTCTCATTAACCCCCACATCACTATGCTACAAGGGACTGGCAGAAAGACAAGGCAAATGGACAGGGGGAACAGACAGTTTCCAGTTAGTTGGTAACTGCTTTGTTCACCTCAGTTGATCTAAATAACCTACCTGTTACCTCAGGTAGGAAATCAGGCCACTTTACTCCCTGCCCCCGCCCCCCCGGGGCAAAGGTATGGGGAGACCAAATTTAAAACAACCTTCCAAAAATAGATTCTAGACATGGAAAACTATAAACAAGTTACTAAATGTTCCATGTTCAGAATCTAATTATTTGGCCAGGAGGGTATTACCTTAAATTCCAAGTCATCTTGGATTCAGGTAAATCTGGTAGTTTGAAAAATAAATAAAAATTTTTTTAAAAGTCACTAACTTTACAAAAAGTTACTACATGTTTGAAACTAGTAATTCACATAAATTCAGCAACCGCCTAGGCATTTCCAGAACTCAAAATAGCTATTCAGATGTTGCTAAACTTTTAGATACTTCTGCTACAGTAAACAAATATTCCTATCAAATACTTGTTCTGCGACATTTGTGCACAAAACATGAAAAGTGCTTTAATATACTTTAAAGCTAATGACCAAATTCTACCTCCCCTAACAAAGTTATCACCAGTTTTGTGAGGCTGTATTGTCCTCAGGTGGAAACTTAGAACATCAACATTTCTTCACATCACAAATAACCCTGGAGCAAAGGGTGGAGGGGAGTATGACACTGATAAATGCAAGAGCATGGCTGTATGTGCTCCCCCAGCTGGGAGCTCCAGTTAGCTGACCAGCATTCCTAGTCTCTGAAGCACACAGGAATCTTAAAGGGCTCCAGTGTGCTCCAGAGACTGGGAATACTGGCCACATGTTCAATTAAAGGCATGATAGGAACCAGCCACAAAGTTACACGTGTGTAATTACACACATGTATAATACCTTTGTGGCTCATTCCTCATTTTATCACGCCATTAATTGAATAGATGTGTGGCCAGGTCACAATGTCAGGCATCCCAGTTACTGGGATCTCCTTAAAAGGCAAAAAGGAAATATGTATTAAAGCCCAATTCTTATTTGCTGCTAATTCTGTGTAAAATGTAACAAAGATTGCAATGCTGTTTTGTGAGAGGATATTAAACACTGAAACACACTTTGAAGAATTATTCAGAATGCAAATGTGTCTCCTATAACAATTTAAAAGCTTTGACAAGAACCAATTTTCTCTATAAACTTAAAAAACTTTGTAGGCAAATTATGCAGTTAATAAGTCTAATACATCAAGATTTGGAACAGACTACAGCCAACTGAAGTGATCCAAGAGATAATTTGACAGGTTTTTTCCCCTGCATGAAAAGGAAGTTAGCCAAATATTCAATTTAGACAGAAAACATCAGTAAGTTCAATGGCAAAGCTGAACAAGCAGCAAAATTCTGTCTCCTTATGCATGCATACTATAAACAGGGGTGTCAAACTCATCTGGTGAGCAGCACCCCAGCATTTGCTTCAGCCAGTCTGTTTCTGCACCATATGTGGCACCTGCTTTAGCTAGATCAGGATGAAAGCCACACAGTATCCACTCTAGCCAGTTTAGAGCAGGTGCAATGTTCACTGTGAATTGCAGATCAGCTGGATTAGGCACCACAGTCCTGGACTGGCCAGAGTGGACACTGCATCCAGTATGAGGGGGACCCACATACCCATCCCCACCCCCACATGCCAGATCCAGTGCCTCCTCTAGCCAGTCCAGGACCTGTGCCTTGGACAGGTTGGAGCAGGTGCTAGACTTGACATACTGCTTAAGGGAGGTGAGGTAGGGGGGCAGGGAATGGAACAGATAAGACTAGTCCCATGTGGGTATCACATGCAGTGCAGGTCCTAGAGCAGACACCTTGTATGGCGCATGTCCTGGGCCCCAAACACAGGGCTGAGCTGGTGTGGCATGGGTCAACTCAAGAGCTAGGACCAAATGTGACTGCATGAGTTGAATTTAGTTTATCTTTGACATATGCCTCACAATATTAGTTTTGAATTTTGACAGAGATGGACCAACCTACAGCATGCATGCTACAAAGCAGCTACTATGTAGCATGCAAACCCTGGGCATTTGGTAAAGGTAGGTGGCAGAATGGAGGCTGAAAGCAGAGCATAGGGCACAACTGCTGCTGCAAGAAGTAGTGGCAGGCATTATGGTCATCCCTGGCTCTGCAGCCACCATCACAGAATCATAGAAAATTAGGGCTGGAAGGGACCTCAGGAGGTCATCTAGTCGAACCCGCTGCTCAAAGAAGGACCATCCCCAACTAGATCATCCCAGCCAACACTTTCTCTAGCCGGGTCTTAACCTCCAAGGATGAAGAGTCCACAACCACATCCTTTCTATAGTGTTTATAGTGTTTTTATAGTGTTTCTAGAGAGAAAGTTGTTTCTAATATCTGTGGATCCTCACTTGCCATGTCAACCTGCAGTAGTTGTGGGGCCAGGGAAGTGTTAGCCTGGCTTTTGGCAATGACACTTCCTCTTGCAGCACCATCCTGCCCCTGCTCTGGTCTGTGTAGCTTCAGTCAGAAGTCCAAGCCTCTTCTACCCTGCCTCCATTCTGGTGCCCCAAAGCACATATTCCATCAGGTATAAAGGGTGGGTCAGGTGGCAAAGATCAGATAGAACTGACAGGGTAACCTCGGACGATCTTTTTGAAACTCAGTGGAGATTGCCTGGGTCAAATGCAACAGCTTGCTAACCTTTAACAGAACACAACAAATTACTCAAGCTACTCAAATGCTGTTCCTTGCTCAAAAAACCCACCATATCAATTTATATTACCCTCACTTTTTTTTTTTTTTTATACTTACAATACCATGGTCAGAAGCCTAGTAAGTAGAGACCAAGCCATATAGCTGCAATTAAATTGGTAATTAAATTGCCCAACATGGAATGGGTGGTTAAACCTTCCAATTCCTACTGAAATAGGATTTAGCAAAAAAACAATGCCATTTAGATCATTGAAATAGCTGCCTGCCTTATCCATGGATATTTGATATGTGTTATGCTGTGTTTTTACAGCACCTGTTAACCCTGTGGAAGTGCCAGTCAGAGTTCTACGATTTATATTGATCTTATCTTATATGCAAAGCAGGAATCCAGCCATTTGGATATGTACAAAATAAAAATTCTCCCCCAAATTATAGCATTTGCCCTTTGGGCACACAGTACATTTCCTGAGAATGTACAAATGCATTCATTAGTTTCAATTATTCTTAAAAAGTTGGTTCTTAAAAGCAATGAAGCACCTAACTCAAACTTTTTTTTGGTCTTCATAAACATTAGACCAGGCATTTTGTTTTTAAGCCACCTAATTTTAGAGAAGTCTTGAAAACATCTTGTGTAACACGTAGCCTTTGAAGAGATTTTAGTAATAATGTTCACCTTTTTTCTTTAATTATTTGTAATGTAAGTGTCTTCACCAGCAGCTGAACAAGAAGTAACCAGTTATCAACATTAATGGGATAGGTATTTGTGAGGGACGGAGAAACCAAGGTATAGTTTCTTATGGCCACTAATGACACACAAAGAAAAAGAAATATGAAGAAGAATGCCTCTAAGAATATCAGTTTGATATTTCTAATATCTGTGGATAATAGATTAACATGGATCTACAAACTTAATTCATGTATTATATTAATATAGTTATTGCACAACATAAGTACAACTCAGTGTTCTCTGAGTATTCAAGTGTGTTCCAATAAATTAATATCTGGTGTCTTAAAATATAATCTTAAGTCTAAATGACCTGGGTTTATAATGCTCTTCTTAGATGCACTTCTAATACCCTTTACATAATTTTTTTTTCTAAATAATTCAACCTAATATTTTAATTATTGTTATAGTACGGGAATAGTGTTTAAGTGCTATGACATGGCAAAATCAGCACTGGCAATGCATACAGAAAATAACTACAGATAGAATGGATGTGAAACTTCTAAGTATTCATTACATTTATTGGTGGTCTTCAAAACCACAAATTTCAGTTAGTCTTCAGATGCAGAATTTGGATGGCTGCTCTCTTGTATTTACCTCAGGGCTTAAATAGCCTAAAGACACAACATGGAAGTAAGGGGAAAAAAATTTAGTCTGGAACTTGCTTCTGAAAGAAGTCAAGATGAACCGTGAGATTCGCCACCTTCAGGTACACTGAAATGAACTTGGTTCATTTTTTTTTCAAATGGATTACTCAAGTCACAATTCCAACTCAGGAATCAAGCAGTTATGAAGGAGACGACAGTATGTAACTACATATTTTTCATTCAAGTTCCCATTCAATATAACAGTAGATTCCTTACATATGTGATGAATTAGAACATCTAATAAACCCTATCAGATCAAGTGCTGTGATAGACATTGGCAAAGATAAACATGTTCTTAACTGTACTTTACAACAACTTCCATGAAGAACTTAAACACTTCTTTTAAGTATTTCCCTTTAAAAAACTGAATAGGAATAGAAATACGTGCAGTAAATGGACACATCTATTTTGGGGCCAAGTGTAACTTGTGGGTCAGCCAAGGAGATATGGTTGAGTTATGTGGAATTTTCTCCTTCCCCTCATAAAACTGCACAATACTACTCAACTCCACAGTGCTGTCAGCATCTGTGTAACAGCATGAAAATTCTACATAGACTCGATCTCAAAATCAATTTTAAAATTTCTTAATATCTCTTCTACTTCTGAAACCCCACTTCTCCAAGCTGCTCCTGAACTGTTAAAATAAACTTCCTCACTGAGGTCTAGCTGCATACTGCAGTCCAATTCAGTGGTTCTCAACCTTTGTAGACTCAAAGCATTCCTCCACAAGTTTTGTAAATTAAGCAACACTCCCTTTCAACAACTATTCTATTTATTACAGTGGGGCCCCCTGCAGAAGGGCTGAGTGGGTGAGTGGAGATAATATCATGGCCAGGCAGGGACTACACCTGACCTTCACTTATCCCTTCACACCCTGTGCCACACTTCAAAGTATCCTGAGGCATCCCTGGGTACCCTGGTTGAGAGTTACTGCTCTAATTTTTAGATGCCCTCTAGCTTCGCACAGAATTTAAGAAAATGTGAATATAGTCAGCAAAAGTTTAAAAACCATTAGCTTTGTGTTACAGCCTCTTAAGAGAACGCTGAAAGATCTGAGTGTCATTTGAAACAGGGATTGCAATTTTACCTGCAACACAAAATCTCTTACCTCAACCGTTTCAACTGTCCACTCATCTACCTGTTCCTTCTCACTACTGCTGAACTGAGTCTCTGCCATGAATTGTCTGTTTACATACTAAAATAAAAATGAGAAAGGGCATAAAAGTAAAGGAAAGTAGCATTAAAGCAAAGAAAGTGACCACAATCTTTCTACTGATTTAATACCTCAGTTGATTCAACTTCAGTTGGTTCAGTGTATTCTTCCACTGGATCAGGTTCTAAGAGGAAGAGACACCATTTTAGATCCATCAAATTGAACAAGTTACAGACCTCTTTGGCTTGGGCACTGAGTGGGTGAAAAACTAAAATCAGAAGAGAAAAAGTAGTCCCCAATACCCAGTATTTTGAATATACCTTCCTTTGATAAATAAATATTTACCTTATCTGTCTGATTTTAGAATTGCAACTTTTTTAAATGTCTTGCTTTAGAGAAGACTAGAAAAGAAAGGATAAGCTGACTATAAATTTTTAGCCAATATAAACATTCACATAAACTCTTTAAGTCACCATGGATTCCCTCTTCTGTAGCATGTTTTAGTTAGTTTACCTGAAGGATATCCTTCTTACATTTGCCTACCCGATACAGGTTCCATTATGGCTATGCCTTACCCAGCTGCTGCTACAAATTGGCAGTTTAACTGCTGGTACGTAACCAATCACATTATTTCTGCACTTTATATTAATCTTTTACTTATATATGTATATATATCCTGGCTCTCTCAAATGAATGATGTAAGAGCTTAAGCTGTTTCCATATTTATAATTTTTCCTTTGCTCTTATGGATCCCAGAGAATAATGATCACAGCTGACCTAAACCAATCAGAGGTTTATATACTTACCAGCTTCTACTACAGGATCTTCTACTGCAGGTGCAGGAGCTGCCTCCTCCTCCTCACACAATCCATTCTGATGGTTGTGGGTACTATCAAAATAATTAGTTTGAAGAATGCGTTCAACGATATCCTTCAGAGCTTTGTCTGCAAGACAAAAAGAACTCATCAAGAATAGACTGAAGATCACTTTAGTTTTCTTGCTTCCTATACCAAAACCCCATATAATTTATTAGACATAATTAGTGAAACAAGTTCTCTTTAAATCTTCATCAACAGCCTGTGCATTATGAAAGAAAAAGATTACTTTAAGAAGTCCAGCTAATTAATTTTGAGTTTTAAAATCATGGAGGATTGAGCAAAATTATTAGCATGGGATTAGTATATTACTCAAATCCACAGGTCCTGATAGCTTAAGTCAACTACTTAATGATGACAAACTAAATATGTAACAGAAGCATTTTATAAACCATTTTAAGCTTTAACTTCCCTAAAAGTGGTTCAAGACAGATTCAGCTATAAGTGCAAGCATAAATGAGACCTGAAATTAAAGTTGTGACCACCTAACGACAACAAAAAATGTCCACTACTTCTAGAGAGGCTAACAAGGCAGTATTACTGGCTAATTAGGCTCCTAAGAGGACGATCAAAGAAGATTGATGATCCATGTATGGTAGCTAAGTGCTGATTTTCATGGTCTGAATCAGCATACGTATGTGGAAGTGTTCTGGAATGTATTAGGCTGAAGGGTAATAAAAACATTCCAAGTATGCAGACTTGAGCTAAATAGGGTTACAGTAGTTTGGAAAACCTGACCTACAAATTTCCACCTTTAACTTTTCTAAAAGATTTTTTAACATGCAACATATCTATTAACCTACCACCTTACCTCTGTATTCAAGTTTGGCACTGTATATTACTCCAGAATAAGGGATATTACGGGTGCGTGGAGCGGGCCATATTCGATTCGGATTCGGCCCGATTTGGGGGACAGTGATTCAACTTGCTGATTCAGATCACTGTCCCAATTCGATTCAGCCGAATCCCAACATGAAGATTCAAAGCTGATTTGCAGAATCAGTGATTCAGCCACAGACACAGCTTTAAATTTTTTTTCTACATACCTTGAGGTACCAGGCACAGCTCATGAAAGCTGAGATGGTGGGGCAGATGGAGCATCCCACAGGAACACGGGGGACTGCCCCACCCCAGTGTGCTCGGTGGCAGACCTGAAAGTGGACCGAAAGTACTTCCAGTCCACTTCCACGTCTGCTGCGGAGCATGTGGGGAACACGCCCCCCCTGCAATCCACCGCAGGGGGACCTCGGGTGCCCCCCCAGACCCAGGAGGCACCAGTCACCGAGCAGGGGGAGGGGGTCCTCCATGTGCTCCGCAGCAGACCCAGAAATGAACCAGAAGTGCTTCTGGTCCACTTCTGGGTCCACTGCCGAGCATGCTGGGGACCACCCTGCACTCCTGTGGGAGGATCGATCCACTCCACCATCTCAGCGTTAATGAAGTCTGTTACCTTGAGATATTTACAACATATAAAGCTGCGTCTATGTCCAAGTCGTCGAATCTCTCTGAATCGAATCAGAGATTAAAGGGTCTCCTGATTCGATTCAGAGATTTGGCCGCAAAACGTAACCCAAACTTTGCCAAAACAAATCAGCAACCAAAGCTTCACACAGCCCTAACGGATATCATGCAACCAAGCTTAACAGGATATATTAGTTACCAAATTCTGTTCTACCCTGGAGTGATGCCATAGTAACTAAACATTTTAGCATTTGCAGTTCCAGATTATAGTCAGCCAACTTTTTTTTAAAAGGGACATTTATAAGAAGATATTCCCCTTCACTGTCCAACATTACTACAGAACAGAATTAAGGCTATTTGGGTATCAACATGGAAAAATCTCACACCTCTTTGTATTCAAGTAAGTGTTAAATTCACTTGAATTCCATGGATTTGTAAATTTACCTCATCCCTGTCAATTACTTGTGTACACTCTTAAGCTTAACTCATTTTTTTTTTTTGTTTCTTTGGTTTTTGCTCACTATTAGCATATATTTTTTTTTCATTAAAAATGTCAAAGTATGCCATCCTGTGATATTTCCAGTAATTGGACAATACTTAGAATATTATGCCATTTAAAATTTTAGCTTATGAAGACATTCACTGATACACCAGTTCACAAAACAGCACAATGAAAGAACTAGTTAATGTAAATTCAAAAAGCAACTAAAGTGTAGTGGTTAATCAGGCCCTTAATTTGTTCATTAGTGTAACAGGCAGTGTTAGTGAAAACAGGAACAAGGAGCACTATTAGAGCCTGAACTACAAGTCCAAGATTTCTATGCTAAGGCAGTACTGCCTCAGGGCAATGGAGTCAATTCAGTAGTGCCAGGAAGTCTTTAAAGTACTAATGACTACATTACTGTAAGGCCAGAAATCCAATGATCAGGGCCAGCTGGGCCTAGTAATCTTGCAATATACTCTTGACAAGTTTTTATCCTATTGATTTATTACAACCAAGAGATTTGTTGCATACAAGTTAGCTAAAAAGGAATGGTAATAATAATTTGAGATACCTCTGCTGTCATAATGAACCCTGCACGTGAATTAAACAACTCCTAACCTGAAATATTCTGTAACCTATAACAAAACTATGGTGAATTATAAACTAATCTCTTCAATTACAACCTTAGTTAAGACTTCAGTTAAAATTAACTGGAAGGAAAATCTGAAAGTATTATTCTGTTGTTCATCCAGAGCAAAGAAAAAACTGGCAGATTTAAATATCTTAAGACACCTTTGAATGACTTGTGTCAAACTAATTATTTTTCAGAGGCTTGCTGCTCCAGGTACTGAGTGCAAACGTTTGGGAGGATACTTTTTTTTTTGTGCATACTAGAGGTTTCTCCCTCTTGTGTATGAAAAATGAAAGAATCAAATAAGCAGCTTCAAAATCGGTGCTTTCATATCCAAAAAGCTCTGAAAGAATGTTTGCATCTCCCAGGCCACTGCAGAAAAGCATAGCATCCAGTTGTTGTCCTTTAAAATACTGTTTCTACTACAACTAGAAATAATTTGTCACTTGGATAGTATTAAAAAGTGCGCATGAACACTAGGAACAATTATCCCAACTGCAATAACACCACATCTATTTGCTATGAAGAAAGTACAGAGAACAAATTTTAACTGTAGGTAAGTAGCAACTGTGGATAAAAGTATCTGCTAAGATTGATTTCCTTGCTATTGCCTTGTTTTATGTACCAAACCACAACTATTCTAAAACTAAGTTTCTTCCCACAACGTTGTTTGTAAAAATACACCATGAGAGTATCTGCTCCCAACTTTACTCCCAACTCCCTCCACCAGTCCAGGGAGACAGCATGTCACTTGGCTGGGACTCTACTGCTCCAGCCAAGCATGGAGCCCTCTCAATCCTCACAGCATGCTGCGGGCAGTTTGGGTCAGCCAATCAGGGCTGCCTGTGCACTACTGTCATCTGTCACCAGGTAGAATGGGCAGCCTGCAGGGCAGGCTGAGGTAGGTGCACAGGCTCCCCCCCGGCTGAGCAGCAGCTCAGCATTTGAGGGAACCAGGAGGGAATAATAATAATAATTATACAAAGCAAAAAACATCAGGCCACAGTGTGCTCTAAAAAGTCACAATTAATTAAATCTAATTTTAACAGTTGCAAAAGGTAGACCATCCATGAAGCTGTTGCAAAAAACAGACACAAGATGAAGTCATTCCTATAGCCTTTACTAATTTACTACATTCTGTTAAAAACTTTTGTTGTCCAACCCACAGTTCTCTTGAAAGAAAAAAAAATTGCTGCTCAGCACTATCACTACCAAAATATTGCTGAAGGAACAGAAAGAAGGGACTTGGGTAAATGCTGAGGAAAGTTATGTCAGTACCAAATGCAGTATGTGGTAAGTTAATATTTCATTTAATTATTCAGTTACAGCATAACTGAAACTCATCTGGAGAAAAGAACAATTCTTGCTGCTACAACTCTACTGAATGGTATCTGATTGTAATGCAATAGCTATTCATATATTTAGTATGGATTTCTTCTGGTGTTCAAAGCTCTAATCTTTAACAGGCAGTACATACTTACAGGTGGTTCCACAAACAGGTTTTTCCTTGCCTTCCAGTAAGTCCCACAGATGAATGGATGCTTGCTCATATTGTTCATTCAACCTTCAAAGATGTTTATTAATAGAAGCATAAATAAGTTTCTCAGTAAGTATCAAAATTCAGATAACCAGAATAAATTAAATGCTGAATATGGACTGTAGTGAGGTTACTTAATATATCTACCTCATATTCATGTCCCGTTCAGGGTCAACTAGCTTGTAAAAATCATCCAGCATCGTCAGTTCCTCCTCTGTTAGTACTGGCACTCCATTTGATCCTTGTTTCAGGTCACTGCGCACTTCTTCATCACCTAATTTGTCCAAAATAAACTGCAGCTCAAGTACAGTCTTTAAACGTTTCTGTTCAGCTTCTTCTCGCATCAGCTGTTCCCTGCGAGCTGTCTTCTTTATTGTTTTCTGGATCTGCTCATAAGCAAAGGGAAATTTTAAACTATGTAAACCAGAATTTGCACTGGATACAGTTAGATAATCTAGAGTTTTGACATTCTACCCAAAGATATTCTTCATATAGCATATGAAGGAAAAAAAAATATTTACCAACATTATTGAATAACCTTACACATCTATTGTGGGATTATAAAATAAGCCCACTTGTATATACAGAATTTAAAATCAGACACATCAAAGGCTGGAGCTGAATGGTATAGGAACCATGTTTCAGGAAAAAAGCATCATAGGGATGGGAGCATGTCTGTATACATACTAATGGTATACAGAGTAAGTCTTCTGGTTAGTGATCTGCTGAACAAAGTGAAAACAGCCTTAAATTGTGACTGCCAACTTTGCACCTTGCAGATGATACAGCTGAAGAGTCAACCCCCAACAGCAATCCCTCCTAATTATATCACAGTTTTGGAATGACTTGGATGCACATCCCTCTGAAAAGCCACCACACATACACACACAGTGTTTGTTATCCCTAAAAGCCTGAGATTTAAATTTTGCTGTTTACAAAACAAACAAACAAAAAAACCAAACAAATACAACATTGGAAGTAATTCCAATTTCAAGGTATCAACCTCTTACCATATTTTCCTGTATATGACATGCCTCCAAAAAAGACACACACTTTGTTTTTAGGAAGACAGAATGAAGAAAGCAATATTTTTTCAGAGTTATGGCCACATAGAGCAGAGACAGAGCCTAACCTTCAGATCACTCCCCCCTCCCTTTCCTGCTCAGACAAAAGCTGAAACTATAGCCACTGCAGAAGCCTGAACTCAATGGATAGATATAGGATTTTGAAAAAGAGTTAAGGAAAGTCTGCAGGGCTGTGAGATAAGAGAATAAAAACCAGGAGTAGTTAGAATGCAGTAAAACTGCCAAACAAAGGATAGCTTGCTTAATAGAACATCCAGACCATTGAAAGAGAGATCTTAAATACTTTTGGAGTGAAGAGCAGTTCGCTAGAATCAGGTAGATTATAAAGAGCCATGAAATCAAACCGATTAAGCTCCATCAGTGCTTCCTGAATAGAAATGTCATTGATGCTACAGGACAGTATGTTTAAAACTTTGGGTGGAGCAGGAATCAAACAGGGATATGACCCACACCACTGCACCCCTACCTAAACCTGGCCTTCTGTCATGCAGCTGCTGAAGGGAAGAGAAGTAAAGAAGATGGCAGCAATCTTACAGCAACTCCAGGCTCCAATTCTGGGCAGAAAATCAGCTTCCTCCCTCAAGACACACACTGCAATTTTGGAGGGTTAATTTTAGAAAAAAGGGGCACATCTACACATGCCCTTAAGGCACCATTGTTACTGTGCACCAAGCAGCCCGTACTGCACTGTGCTGGCAGCGCAGTTAGTTTTAGCCCCAACATCACTGTAGCGGCAGCATTATGGTTTTTGCCTGCAGAAACATCGCCATAGTGCATTACTACAGCGACGCAGTGTCATGTGTAGACATGCCCAAGGTGAGCGTGTGGTAACATGAGTAAATATGGTGGTTAGGGTCTTCAACATCCAACATTAAGTTCTGCAACAACCACAAAAAAACCCAACCCCCCCCAAGCCAAAAAAGGTAATGGAAGAGCCATTTCCCCCCCCCCCACACACCTTAGATTTTTTGTTATAAACTTCTCCCATGCAGACAAGCTCTAAAAATACATAACGACCCTATACCTTATAGGATGGAAAGTTACTCAAATTTTACCTATAAGCTGATTCAGTGACTATTCACAGATTAGGATGTGATCAAACAGTCCAAACCTCTTGAAAGCTCTAACTTCTTAAAGACATGGGAAATTGCAGATGAAATTATATACAAGGAGGCTTTACTTCCCCAACTCAGTTCCTTCATTGCTTAAAGAATTCAACAGAAAGATCAATAAAGAATGCAAATCTCTCAACTTCAATTCCAAATAACTTCTCCTCAGTATCTGCCTTTACATACCCTTAATCTTGGAAAATTCAAGCAGCAAAAAACACTGCTAGAGAAGTAGGAATAAGGATATTTAAGTGATTGCAGAAACATTCCAAATAGTACATCAGCTTACTAGGCCAAATAAAATAATGCAGTAGGCTGTAATCCATATAGTAATTCCACTTCTTTCCAAAATTGAGACATTCCAAACACATTCCCAGAAGTTGCCTTAGGACTAACCAAATATACCAACATACCTTCAGAAGCTAGAATATCTGTTAATTCATAGTACATCACCACAAGATTCAATTAACTGTGAATTTTTATCTAACTTTTCTTACAGAGTGCTTTCCACATTTGTACAAAAGGTCAACACCCCTCCAATTCTGCATATAAATGGGACCGCAGAAGCAACAGTAGTAAAACAGCGAAACATCCTTCCACCTAAGTAACCACCAAGTGAAGAAAGAAAAGTAAAGACTGGAAACCAGACTCTTGATCGTTGTTACACTGTCACTTATTTAGGAGTCAAATTGGACACAGTCAGCATCTGGAAAGGATCCAAAGTAAAGGTTAACAGCAGAAGAGCTCTTATCCACCACCTGGGGACTACCTGGGGTCCTTATGCACTACCTGGGGTGCAAGTTTCCAAACACTTTGCATCTCCACTTTAGCACTTATGTATGCTCCTGCTGGGCACTGGGCACCAGTATGGGGCCAAAGCACACATGCTAAGTTAGTGGATTCCAGCCTCAACAGCATCATGAGGACTATTATCAGATGCCTTATGCCAACTCCAGTTGACTGCTTACCAGTCTTTACCATCCCGCCTTCCCTAAAATATCTGGAAACAAGCTGCTACCCTGGCCCTAAGCCTCAAAGCCCAAGATCCGGACCATTCTTTGCACTCCAGCCTAGTAGCCACAAGCCACTAAACCAAGTACAGTGCCTGAAGGCTCAGAACCTTTTCTCCAGTAAGCTCACCCAATCTACAGATAGCATGTCACACCTCCCATCAGTGGAACAGGCAGTCTGCTGCACAAGAACTGAAGCTGAAGAGCTTCATCCCCAACACCAGCTTCTGCCACGCCAGATGGCAGCTGCCCTGCAGAGCCTGGATTGCTCTTAACCGTCTCAGAACGGGAATTGGATGGTATAAGGGTGAACATGCACTCTTGGAGCCTCTCCAATGATGCTGGCTGTAGATGTGGTGCTCAAGTTCAGATGGCTGGCCACATCATCTATGAATGTGCTTACAGCTCATCTTTTGGGCTCATTGAGATTGACCATTCCACCTGTTGCCAGCCTTCTGGCCCTCATGCTTCCAACATATGAGTGCAGCAACACTCGCTTTATCATGAGCAGTAGGATAAAATAAATAGGGCATCACCTCAAAGTGCAAAAAATCTGAGCAGCATGTAGCAGCTGAAATTTATCTTTATGTTAGCTAACTGCTCCATTACCTAATATTCTTCAAGAAACAAAGGGAAACGAAATACATTTACCCTATACAATTACAATAGCTAAACAATACCCTCATCTTTCCTTACTGCGGAACACTGCTTCAGCAGGGTTACAGACCGGAGGCGTAATGCCCTCAATTCCACTTCCCGTGATTCTATGAATTTTCCCCTCTACCCAAGCAGCACAGTGCATTGTAACAATCATAGGCTTCCTTCAAATTTATCAATTTTCACAATGTCTGTGTCAAAAACTATGGCCTAAATAACAGTAAAAGCTCTGGAAATATCTGCAGTATGGCATTTGGTTTATCCCATGTCCAAGTGTGGTTCAATAAAGTGGAGAATTTGGTTGACTGCTTTAAATGGAGAGATACCACACTTATCAGGGTGTTATCTTAGCACTTTGTTGTTCATACAAATAAATATAAAGAATGTTTATCATTATTTTTTAAAATCGGCTAATCTTCCAGAAACAAGGAACAGCAACAGGAAGATGGGTCTGAATGAGGTAGGAAAAAAAAAAAAGAGCATGAACATAAAGGTTCAAATGGGGTTCCACAGGATGTGTAAAACTACAATAAGGCCCCAGCATTGTGAAGGCTCCTTAATGGACATGTGATATGAGGGAATATAGTTTGTGTTTTAATTGAGACTTCCAAGCTGCAGCTAATATATGAAAACATTAATTAATGGTGAGGCTCAATATCTGGAGATGGAGACTATAACCTTGCAAACAGAAGCTTGCAATGGTGAAGCACAGATGGACAAAAGTTCTTCCACTTTGATCTGCGTACCAATTCCATAAAGGGCCTTTTTTCTATAACGGTTTCTTCCATCTTTATGGAACAATCACTACCTGCTGATCTTAGCCGGACAACTTCCAAGAAATCAAAAAAAAAGAGATGTGAGGTAGAGAGTAAATCTGACAGATTAGGAAGATCAGTTGATATATAGACAGATTCACTCAGAGTCAATTCTCTGTCCTGTGAATTGTACTGCCCTGATCCTCCCTGCGACCCTGGCTAGCACAGGTATGAAAAGAAAAATGAAGACAGCGTCTTGCAAGGACCTTGGTCTAATACTTTAGCATTGAAAACAGGGCTGTGTATTACTAGTAACATGCCTACCTTTGGAAAACGCCACCTGTGCTATTGCTGAAGAATTCTGCTACTCTACAAAGATGACAAAGGTTTCCTGAGTTAATCTGCTAGACTGTTCTAAGTACATGAAAGTAATTGCTGTTATCCTGTGAACAACCTAATTGCTTCCTGACAGAAGAGAAAGCAGGCATAACCCCACGTGCTAATACACTACACAGGCATTTTCTGTCAAGACCTGTAATATCATTCTTTTAAGTGGCAGAAATAGTTTGCAACCTTATTTGATCATATGACATTCTAACACAGAGATACGGAATGAAGACTCTTCCCAGAAGCACATACACTTGTTTAGCTGCGTCTACCAATCTGCTCTGAACGGTTATCTTCACATAGTGCTGTGCATACATGCTATCAAACCCATCCTATGCTTTCACAATTGACAAGTCAGAAGACCCTCGATTAATTTCTTTACTCTCCCCCATTTAAGGAATGAAAATGAGCACGAGTCACCCCCAGAATGAAGATGAGATGTGCCCTGCCTGAAAAGACAGGGATTCAGTGCCATGCTTCTTACAAGTAACCTGACTCTGAAGGACTGAATATAGCCAAATGAAAACACAGCAGGCACTGTCATTACTGGCAATGTTATCCTCCTTAAACAGGTCCTGGAAAAGTGCAATCTCAAGAAGAACCTCTTTTTGGAGTCCAAGGAAGTTCTTTTTTAGGCTTGTTCCAGACTGTGCTAACAAATGAAATTTTATCTGGGTATAATTCAAGCAACAAGACCTAGTCGAGATGAACCTCCATAGGGAGAAACAGTCCCTAAAGTGGTGCTCAAGAAACAGAAAAAATATACTGGATTAAGTTCACATGACAGAAACAATGTGCAGATGGAAAGTTTAGGGTCAGCCATTAAACAGGAAGGTTTCAATGTGCCAAAGTTTGAAAGAAAATAATTTAAACAAATCTAAGTCTGACAACACGACAAAGCTGTCCCTAAAACAACTTTATATATTTTAAATGTGACTTGATGAAATGGAAACAAGGGAGATGATGTTATGCTTAGCCTCACAAGTTAGAAAGTATAGAGATGTGGTCATAACTATTTTGCCCTGTATCCTTGGTTATGGAGGGGCTGGGGGGAGGGGAGGTGGAAGACTCAGGGACATACAGATTGCAGGCCTAGACCAGCTGACATTAGTGAAAAGATTCTAAACTCACGTGCACAAACACCCTAAGCAGGATCCTTACAGACAGAAAAATCTTGTATTAATGGCATGGCCATTTCAAATCATCTCCAACAGCACTTACTTGCCAGAGTAGATTCTTTTCCCTGTCAACAGAAGAAACCATTCCTAAAAAGAAAGTCAAGGAGATATATATCCAAATTTGAGAGGCCATTTGATCCAGCAGTAGGTACTCCACTGAAATTCAGGAGAACTCCCATCATGACAATTGTGGACTAATCACTTCACACACACACCTCTTT
>NW_005841829.1:3816017-3834734 GCF_000455745.1 Alligator sinensis
TTTAGATTGCAAGATCTCCGTGGCAATATCAAGCATAAAGTGGCCGTAATCCTTGCAGGATACCAAGAAACTACTGTAATTAATCATCCTCACTAGGTGTCTTGCAGTTTGCCCAAATCTTTCAACATTCTATTTGGCAGTAAAAAATCCTAAAGCAAGAGCAGTTGAACTAGACATCTTTCGTCTTTTCATCAAGTTCTCTTTTAAAACTAAAGTTAAGTGTCAAGACACACCTGAAATATATTCCATCCATAGGATCTCACCCACACAAGGAGACAAACCTTCCAAAAACGTTCATATTTTGTCTGATTTATGATAGACCAGGACCATTCAGCCAAACAGCAGCTGTCTGGCTACAGATACAGTAGCTTCATTGCGATTTTCCTTATAGTGTTTTGCCCCTCTAATCTTCTGTCACTCTTGTCTCTCTCTCTACTACTACAGAAATACAGCTAACAAATAATTTTACTATAGGCTAGAAATCATGCTGAACAATAGGACACTGGTAGTTTTAACAATTCAGTCCAGAAGATATTTTTTGCCTTTTAGGCAAAAATACAAAATTACACACAGTCTCTGAAATTGGGAATTGTGTATTTACAATAAAGGCAGCCTCTAATGTACTTTCTGCCATCTCTGCCAAGGCGTTGCTTCCTCAAGCCTCAATTCACCCAAAGACTGCAACAAAAAAAGTCCAATACCAAAATATTTAACTATTAAAAAAAAAAAAAAAGACAAAAACCTAATCTTAATTAATGAGCAAGAAAAGGAAGTCAAATTTGTTATTCCAGTGTTCACTGATCTCTGCCAGTCAACTGATTAAGAATGCCAAACAAATACAGGATATGCCTATCAGAAGATAAAAAGTTGTTGAGCTTTATACATAGGAAGGTAGAGCCCTTATATATAATGAAGGTAGGTAGAGCCCTTATATATAGTGAAGGTAACTAGGAACTGGCCAAACAGTCTGGATGACTTGCATTTACATACCCAAGCTGATAGTATTGGAAAGTATACTGAAGCTGTCTAGAACACCGGTTCTCAACCTCAATAGATTCCAGACACCCACTGGAAAATGCCAGCTCTTAGTTTTCACTACTCTTTTTTTTTTTTTTTTTTTGACTACAGCAAAACAAGAGAAATTCTTCTGTTACAGAAAACTCAGAAAAATCACGATGGGTCAGAATGGTTTTGACACTGCAGACTCCTGTTTGAAATCTCCGAATTTATCTTGTGAATTGCATATAGGTGTCTGCATACCTAACAGAGCAAATACAGAATGGCATTCTTAAAAGAATCTTTGAGCACCTCAGGGTGCTGTGGAACTTTGGTTGGAAAAATCACTGCTTTAGAAGCACCAATAAACCTGCAAACTAAATGTGCTGCCAGGTTTTCTAGAGATGAGGGTTTCACCAATACTGACAAGACAACAAATTCTACCTGGGTCACTTCTCTTCCCACAATTTGCCAGTCTTAAGTGCACTGCTATAAAGTTTTTAAAAAACTTCAGTGCTCCAGACTTGTTAATACTGGACTATCCATTAAGCTTTATTCCATACAGTGTAATTGAAGAGTAACCATATTTAGTGGCTGAAGCACTTGGCAAAGGAAGCAAAAGGTACAAGGTCAGAGGACTGGAATTAAAGTTGTCAATTAAAAAAATTTAGGATTCATTTTCATAAGTTAATGCAAGTATTATCAGCAAGCATAATAAATACAGCACCTTTCACCTATATAGTTATCATTTGAATTAGGACCCCACACTACACTCACATGCAATTAACTATTTCTTTATTGTAGCCTTATCTGACCTGAGAAAATTTCATGTACTTAAGTTCTGTATTGCTCTAAAACAGCAAGAGAGTTCACCCAAAGGTCTGTAAAGCAGGGACTATTACTGATTAAGACACATGGTCTACCAGCTAGCTAGAACTTTAGACCCTGCTGCAATATAAAGTAATAAAATGTTTGTGTTCATATACAAGCCTAAGTACACCTATGAATTACCTTCCATTTTTCTTTTCTTTTTCTAATGTTTCATTTTAAGGGGATCTACTGAAATGATACAGTATGCAGGTCAACACTGTACCATAACTCCATTTTCTACGTTTTGGTCAAGTTCTGCCAAGTGCTCAAAGAATTCAAAGAAAAAAGTAGTATGTTAATTCTTGTCTATATACTTTTTGATGTACAGTGGTACAAAAAAGGTACTGAAAAGAGCTGACCATCATCTACAACTACAAATTATTCAGCATATTGTTGCAGTACACCAGAATTAAAAAAAGCTCAATGACTGAAAAGTTTAAATATGTATTTTCAAGATAACCTACCTAGCTTATTCTGGTTAGCTCTTTACTTTGTTTAACATACTGCAATTTAAGTCAAATGATAATGTGCATTAGGTCTTTTCTAGAAAAAGCTATCAAGCATCCTGTACTGTTAATGAAACAGAACCCATTGTGCAGCAGGAAGTTTAAAGCCTTTAGTGCTTTCTGCTTCAGCTGTTGGCCTGTAATGGATCACATGCCCTTTACTTACATCTTGGCTCAGAGCCATGAAGCTCCTCTGAAGTTCTTTTGCAAATTCCAGATTATTCGTGACTTCTTGGTACTTAGACACAGCATCCTTGACAAAATAAAAGCAACACTTACTACATAACAGATGCATGTTTTCAACTAAAACATTATGCATAAAGCTCTTTTTTTCTTGGAAAATAATCAAAACATTAAACAGTAGTACTACTAATGAAAAGCAGAAGTAGTACTACTGAAAAATCAAAGTTAAACATTTGAAGAGTCAAATAAAGAGTAGGGGAAACTTCAGTTTTTGTCAACTTTGTCTTAGGAACTTGTATACAATTTTGAGCTTGCACATGAGCTCAAGATGTGAAAATTAAACTAATTTTCATACCAGATTTGGGCTGATATACAGATTAATGCAGCCTAAAAAAAGTATAAATTTATCTTTATAAAAGACTGCACATATTAGCCTACATTCTGCTTTTTCATTCCATATTAATATTTCATTCTTGCAACACCAAAATAAGGCAGATCCCATCCTGCATAACTCCGTGAGAATGTACACAAGCTGGGGAAGAAGCTGCCAGGAGGCTGATATCCCTGTGGTGCTAGTGATAATGATGGTACACCCTTGCTAAACAGGGGTTATACTAGAAGTAAGGGTGAAACAGTACATAAAATTATAGCTGTCTTAGCCTCCAATTCCTTTGCTTTAGGGACTGTTAAGGGTATTAGAAAAGCCTTTACTGATTAGTTTCCCACATACAGCATTTTCCTTCGCTTTATTTTTTAAAAACAGATGCTTAAAAAAAAAAATCTTTAATTGCCTTAGTAGCAAGAAGACCTTTAAAAATCCCGTTCCATCTTCAAAGCAAAAACTCCTCAACAAAGAGTAAGACCTCTACTAAGCTACTGCTGTAATCAAAGATCATGCTCTTCATAAAACTGTTTAACTGCCTCTCCACTCTCAATTTTGATGATCAGTTTTGTCAGTTGTTTCAAATAAACATCTTGCTAGCTTACTTCATAAGTGAAGCTAGCTAACAATTTTCTGATAAAACAAGATGAATTCTAACAGATTAAAACTATTTTCTTGAAATCCTCCCCCCCGCAAAAAAACAAACAACAACAACAACAACTCAGAGCTTTGTGCCAAGCATATGAACTGAAAATGTTGAATGCATGGCTCCCACAATTTGAAACAAAACCTGAATGATACCACAATCATAATTATATTTCAGTATCATAGTGTTACACATTTCAGTCAGTTTTCACTGCAATACATTAGTAATTTACACCCAGCCAAGCCCAATCAAACATATATCGTATCCTTGCAGTTTTGGCACTTGTTTACTCTGCCATCAATACTAGAGCTGAAGCTCAATTAGAACAATTTCTTTAAGTTTAAAAGAAAGAGTATGAAATGGCTTAAAGAAGAAATTTAATGAAGTTAAAAAAATTACCAATTGATCTTGATTAAGGCGTTCTCCCTTGTTCATTCGTTCCTGGTAATCATCAAGTTTACCCTGAAACAGGAAAAATACTTTAATGTTTTCATAGTACAAATCCTAAAGATTTAAATAACTTAAAACTAAAAATCAATACATACTATTACTTTCCTGAGTTAGTCCCACCGCATACTTTATATAAAGTTACTCAAGGTGCTTAAAAGGTGAAATTATTTATTTTGTATGAAAAACTCATCTTCTAGTACTAAAAATACACTTCTGTAAGGGATTAATATTTTAATCTCATTTTTTCAGGTGACTATAATATGCATCTTGCAGAACACTGCAGTTCATAGACAGTTACTTGCAGTGTTGAAGGTGACAGGAGCGGGGGGCGGCCCCTCAATTCACATCCTTTTTACTGTCACGATGCCTAAAGATAACCTGAAAATTTTCTACTTGTTGTCACATGAAAAAAAACTTGGATCTTATATCTTCTAGAAGATTACACAATTACTCAAGTTATGAAGCAAAATCCAGGGCAGGGTAGCACTTCAGAGACTGTCTCACAAATGCACAAACTTTTGCAGAGGAAAGCCTACCTCATTCATAGCATCTGATGAAGTAGGCTGTCACTTATGAAAGCTGATGACTTCCTGAACAAGTTGAATCTCTAAGATGTCTCCCCTGCCCTACCTTCTCCCTGACTTGAAGGTAATACAGCTAACTACTTCCTGATACATAGAAAAATAGGGATTTGAGGTTACTTTTTAAATCCCATAATTGGGAATTTTTTTTTTTTATTAGAGAAAACCAGGATCCCTGCTGATCAGGTTAAAACGGAGACAGGATAAAGAATTCAGGCTGGTCAAAACTTTGTTTTCCAGAATAGATGTGATCTGAGTTTTTCATGTGAACACAACAGAAAAAGTTCAGGTTACCCACACTTGCTCATTCCAAGAGTTACTTTAGGAAGTTGACAATCAATACAAGACTCCATTAAGGCAGTGGTGCTCAACCCCCAGCCCATGTAGCAGATCCAGCCTGCGGAGCTGCAGCATCCAATTACACAGCTCCCCACAGGTCTGGGCATTTGGCAGTGGGTAACAATGACAGCATTAATTGCTGTGCCCCTGCTGCCAAATTTCTGAACCTGTGGGGAGCCCTGGTGGCCAGATAATATGGCCCTGTGCACCAGATCAGGCCAGCACATGGCAAAATCCACCGTGTAGGGTCTGGCCAGTGGACCAACCCCACATCCCAACCCTGTACAGGATCCAGCCCACAGATGGATCCCCATGCCATTCACCCAGCATTAACTGCATTAAACAACAGAAACAGGGGAGACCTGGTTTAAGAATCCTAATATTTAAACTGAGAATACATCTAGACATCTACACAAAAGAAGGTAACGGGAGGGTGGGAGGAACATGAAATCCATTTAATTTGCTGCTGACAGAGTTATAGTCCAAGACCTAAAAATCCATTTACTTTACATCATTTATTTAATTTACATGATTTAAAACACTCTTGTCCAACATGTGGCCCGCCAAGGCATTTTCTGTGGCCTGCAACGGGAAACCCCTTGTCCCTCCCCCAGCCCCTCAGCAGCTTCATAATGGCTGCTGAAGGGCTTGGGAAGGGACAAAGTTCCCACACGCACGTCAGCGTGGCACTGCCCAGCTGGGTCCCTCGCTGGGCCGAACCCCTCCCCAGCTAGAGGTCATGCTGGCTGTGGCTGCTGGACAGCCCTGCCTGCCCACCCGGGCAGCCGGTGCTGCGGGCTTGGGGCAGGCACGGGACAGAGCCTTCACCTGAGAACTCTGCCACCGGGTGGCGGAGGAGCGGCTCCGCTTGCGGGCCCAGGACACAGCAGTCACTGGTGGGGAGGATACGCATCCGGGAGTGCCCGTGCTCCTGCCCCCGCCTCCCCGCCCCGACACGAGCCCGTGCCCTGCACTGCCGGAGCGGCCCTGTGCGGGAAGCCAAGCAGCAGCTGCTGGCACTGCTGGCCTGCGCCTGCCTCCTTGCCAGCCCTGCTGCCCTGCCCCACAGCAAGGTGGCGCCTGCTCCCCCGGCCAGTCTCCCCCTGGGCGCTGCGGTTCTCTGGGCCCGGCCGCCCACGCGCGAGGCCCGAAGTCCTGAGGGGGCTGCTTCTCATGTGCTGCTGGGGACAGGAGGTGGTGTGGGCACACACAGCCACCGGGGCAACGAGGTGGGCAGTGGCGGAACGGAGGGTGCCTTTCCTGCACATCCCAGGGAGATTGTGGCCAGGAGGACAAGGAGGAGCCTGGACTGGGGCTCCCGTGCATGGCAGCAGCTCTCCCCGCCCCACTCCTCTCCATGCCCGGCTGCAGCTGTGGCCATGCCCAGCTGAGCCACAAGTCTCTCTCGCAGCCTCTTGGATGCACTGAGGAGCCCCCCCTCCACCCTGCCCCTTGCAAGGCAGCAAGCAGTGGAGGCTGCAAAGCACCACGTAGGTATCTTCTGCTGAGACACATCCCTCCACCTTCGATTAGTTTCCACTCTGGCTGATATCTTTTCCATATTTGATCTGTCAACTTGCATTATGCTTCTTTCATTATGCGACAGTGTTTATTTTAGTCAAGTGTTTGGTATTATTTCATTGTTGCTTTTATATTGTTTTTATTTTGGATTTTAAACCACATTTCCAGGCCCATTTCATTGTCACTTCCTGCAACTTCATTGGTGTCAAAGGTCACGTGACATCACTTCCTGATGTGATACCGCTTCCTGTGATGTCTTTGAATATGGCTCGCCAGCCCACTGGGTGATAAAAAGTTCATGATCCGGCCCCACATTCAAAAAGGTTGGACACCCCTGATTTAAAAGTACAACTATTTTAATTCAACTCTATTCCATTCCACAAATCTGAATTTCAACCAACCATTTTATTTGCTTACTATCTACTACACCTTACCTGGTTGGAGATGACATAACAAAGGAAGTTAAAAGAACTGCACCTTTCCCCCGGTAAATAAAAAAAATGTTCCTCTACATTCATTTCCCAATAACTAAGAAGAACTTCAATCTGAGTCTTGAATAAGAGCTCATGCAAAACGCAACTGCCAGAAACATGCCTGAAAATGACATGAAACTCCAAACTCAAGGTAACCAAAAATCAAAAGCTCTGATTACATGCATTTCAATAGTAAAATTTTCTGTAATTAAATCGGGAAGTGCTAAGTTGCCTTTATTTAATTCACAAGAAGATGACATGCAAGTACATCCGTAATCATGTAGCAATGTCTATGACACTAACCTCAGCCTGTTAAAAATTACTTTTATTCTAAGTTTAGCACTGAAATGTTTCCTTTTCATACTGTTCAGAACACTTACAAAGATTATAAATCAAGTATTCCACTATTCCCTACAAGTACTAAATACAACAATTGATGACATTTTAAAAAAATAGAATTGCATATACAGATAAAACTTGTCCCAATTGGCACATGTAATCTTTATTTGTTTTTCATATGTAACATGAGTTAACCAATAAGGTAGTATTTTAGATCAGTGCTAAGATTTATGCTTTATATTTATTTGCATTTATTAGTCCAAAACTGCACTACAGACCAGGAAATAGATGCAAAGACAGAGTGCAACAGTGGCCTACCAGTACAGCAGACAAAAATAAACTGGGGGCTGGGTGAAGGCCACTGAGCCAGTCTGTGGGCTAGAACAGGACTGTCCCCCTGTGCAGTGTGTGCAGCACTGAGGGTCAGTCCAAAGCACTGCATGGAGCCCATGCCCCACAGCCCGTGCTATATACAGTGCCAGGTACAGCTGACAACACAGGCAGTGCACATCCTGTGCCTGCCCTGCTGCATGCACAGAGAGCCCCAAGGCCAGGAATGGTGCTTGTGTCATGCTGAGCTGGACAGATTGTGAGCATTGCATGCAGCAAAGGAGACTGGAACAGGGTGCACATTGCATGTGGTGCCCCACCAATCCAGCTCTGTGCATTGGGCACAGCCTGATCCGGACCAACCCTGGACCCAGAGTGCAAGGCTGGGCAGCAGGCCACACAGGCAGTATGTGCCCTGAACTGACCACCCCTGCACTATGCACTACACACCCAGCGCTGGGTCCAGCCTGCATACTGAATGCAGCATGTGAGGCTGAGGCCAGCATCTGGGGACAGTCCAGCAACCCATGAGTTGGATCATATGACTCCATGGGCCCATGGCACAGAACAGCCACCAAAGCCTACAAGACTAAGGTAAAGGTGTTTAAATTATGAGCAAAGAAATAGATGAGGCTTTTAACACTGTTTCCTTAAGTACTTGGCTTTTGTAAACAATTTGATAGATTACATTTGCTACTTGGCAGCTTTGGCATTTTTAAATAAAGTGTTTTCATTTTTAGATTTTTTTCAGGCCTCTCCTTCCATGGTCCCAGAATCTTTTGACACTTCTTTGGCATGTAAATAGGCAACTTAATGGCCATCAGATCACTAACAGATGTGCTCTTCGAATAGCTCTTCTGAAAAATAGTTCAATTTAATATAGACACATCAAGATGTACCACAACATATATACTATAACAATGAAGATATGATAACCAGGTCCCAAACCAAACCCAGGGATTATTAACCTAGTTCAGGGGTTCCCAAATCTTTGTTCATGGAGGGTCATTTAATGGTTGGGATATTGCACTGGTGGCTGCATAAAAGAATTAATATGCAATGCAAACACTTTATGTTCAACACATGGAATGCTGCATGTGTAAAGCATATAAACCAGTACCATTGCTTAATTCAAGTTTAAGTAGTATTTTAACAGCAAGGAAAGTCAGCTGCGTAATTCATTAGGCAGCCAGCTCATGTAATTAAGCACCGCTCAATATACTGGTATCCTTTAGCAGGGTGGGAGGTGATATTCGTTGCCAGTTTACTATGGCCATTACAAAAGGTATCAGTTATTCTCAACAATGGGTAACATGGCTGCTGCTAAAATTTGTTCATAAAAAAAAATCAGTCAATATCATAGGTTTCATAGACATTAGGGCTGGAAGGGAACTCGGAAGATCTTCAAGTCCAGACCCCTGCCCCAGGGGCAGGAAGTCAGCTGGGGTCATAGGATCCCAGCAAGATAAAAATCCAAATTTCTCTTGAAGGTATTCAAAGTAGGTGCTTGAACCATCTCTGGCAGCAGTCTATTCCAGAACTTGGGGGCTTGGACAGTAAAGAAGTTTTTCCTTATGTCCAGCCTGAAACGGTCTTGGAGGAGTTTGTGACTGACCTTGTCATCCCTTGGGGTGCTCTGGTGAACAGACATTCCCCCAGATCCTGGTGAGCATCCCTAAGTTTATAGGCAGCCACCAGATCACCCCTGAGCCTGCGCTTTTCCAGGCTGAAGAGTCCCATAGCTCTCAGCCTCTCATCGTAAGGTCTGTTTTCTTGACCTCTGATCATGCGCGTGGCTCTCCTGTGGACTCTCTCAAGCTTCACCACATCCTTTTAGAATTGTGCAGCCCAAAACTGAATGCAGTCCCCCAGCCACAGCCTCACCAAGGCTGAGTACAAGGGGAGAATGATGTCCTGGGATTTGCTTGAGAGGCATCTATGGATGCAAGCCAGTGTTTTGCTCGCTTTACTAGCCGCAGCATCACATTGATGGCTCATGTTCATCTTGTGGTCAATCATGACCCCCAAGTCTCTTTCATCCATAGTGTTAGCCAGCGTAGCACTGCCGAGTCTACAACCATGCAGAGGGTTTTTCTTCCCAAGGTGGAGAACCTTGCATTTTTCAGTGTTAAACACCATCAGGTTCTTGTCCGCCCATTTCCTGAGCCTGTCAAGGTCAGCCTAGATCGCCCTCTTGTCCTCAGGTGCGGACGCTTTACCCCAAAGTTTGGTGTCACTGGCGAACCTGGCCAGCAATAGAATAGCTATGGGCATGCTGTAGCCACCCTTAAAATACCCCTTTGCAAGCTCCAAGTGACCCAAGGGTCAACATTTTGGGACTCCCCACCTTACTTCATCAACATAGTCCTACCAGACACTAGGAGTCAATGAAAAGAACTCCCAAAATGAGTCACTTAAAACAATACTGGACTTTACAGTGAAAGAGAACTCTTCCCCCCACACAAAAACACATTTGTGCAACCTACTTTCCCCAAGTGCATGATTCAAAACTTTCTATATAAACTCCATTACAGGGATAATACCATACCAAAATACAGCTAGTGAAGGCTAAATGTTCAGTAAGAGCCAATATTTTAAACTGCAATAACTCTTAGTAAACTGTAACTTAAATGTAACCAATTTTGTTCAGCATTAAAAATATTCCATCAGCTTCTAGAATTAGTTTTACAATTCTGTAGCAAGCTAGTTGTAATATACCTAATATAAAGACTTTACTGTAAAAATGATTATTGTCCTGAATGATAACTGAAAACTCAGGCCATTCAAATTAATAGCATGAAGTACAGTGACTTGAATACTTGTCCAAAGCACCTCCTCCTGAAATTAGTCATTAAAAAAATAACCCCCCTCCCCCCCCGCAAACAAACTGTAATGGCCATAATACCAAACATATTCTGGTTTCTATGAAGACTGTTCAGTGCTTCAGAACATCTACTTTTGATTTAGAGGGCAGTATGCAAAAAATACTCTAGGTAGAATTATTGTTTGATTTTTTTCCTTTTTTTAATTTTTTTACATTCGATGTACCAGCCAACTATCCTGAAAATCTGAGGTCATATGCTTTGAAATCACGTCGCACAAGTCTTTCATCATTGACATTTAAGACATTTCTTTGATTTTTTGTATTCTGTTACACACAATCTATGATCTCTGGGAACCAACAGTGGAGCTTTGAATGCAACAACTTTTGGGTCTCTAGTTGAGGTGTGGCCAAGAGTGGAATACTTTAGCTAGAAACATTACAAAAGTAATGAGTCAAACTTTAAAATGTTAGTAGCTATTTTTAACAATATGTGAGTCTCTTCAAATTTGAGAATGTATGTCCAAATAATTTTTCAGTTCTTGGCAGTTTTACTGTTTTTACGATTTCCAATGGAATGCTACAAATTCACAGAAGATGATTTATTTATTCATTAGATTTATATGCTACCCTTCCCAATAAAGGCTCAGGGCAGCTTAAATGGGTATCCTCCCTTCTCTTCCTTTTTACTAGAAATATATTTGAGTTAAACTGAATTTGACAGATGCTTTTCTAATCTTTCATAGTTTTAAAGTATCAGCTGAATCATGACACCACACAGTTTTAAATGGTAATTCCTTTACCTTCCTGTATGCGATAGTGCATTAATAGCTTACGTGGTACTCTAAACAGGAATTAGATGGAAGAGTTTAATTAAGTACCTCTGAAATTTTAATCATTTCTCTACAAAATGATGCCAGACCATATTCCATGAAGTTTGCTTAGTTCCTCTGAAAAATTGTTTGAAAATACAACTTGTACCACTATTTCATGTTTTCTTCTGTTTGATTTACCAACTACATCCATCATAAAGAATATTTTAACTATTGCCTCCCTAATCCAGCAACTACTACAGCAGGAAAACAACAACGAAAGTCTCTCTGAAGTAATAATAATAATAAAAAAAACTCGGTAATACAAAAATCTTGGTAAAACATTCTTAGGTTTAAATGTTTATCCAGTGATAAAATTACTGAAATGCTATGGAACAGGAACACAAAGCATTTTGCTCAAACTTCCCTTAACCAATTCACTTTCTGGAGACCAAACACATAGAAGTCCAACTCAAAGGACTCTCATATTCTGGAAAACTGAGAGCTTGTGAAAAGGATATCTATGTGTAGACTGCTTCATAAGATATTTTAATCAAGTGTGATGGCTGGTGCTAGGTAAGAAGTTATACCTGCTTTTATTCCAGCTACCATTTTTATTCTGAGTCGCTCCTTGTCAAAACAACTCATTTAGTTGAAAACCCTGCAAATAAGGCAGGCATCTTTTTCACTTAATAAAAATCTGGCCAGATATTATCTTTGACAGAAAATTAAATCCACAGCTAAGAACTTCCTGAACTCCCAGGAATTTACCACCATTTGCCCAGGTGTTTCCTTTTGGGAACAAACAGACACAGCAGAATGGTGGTCAAATGGAACACTGGGTGAAATCATCAACAGCATTCACACAAGGGGACTGGGAGACAGAGATAGCAGGAAGCAAAGGCATTTTATTTTATCCTTAACAGCCTGCTTTCATTTGAACAGCCATATTTATTTTCCTCTAGTTAGGATTCCAGTTTAGAGTTGCCTGGAGTAGATAAAGAAGCCTAGTCAGTAACAATACAGGAGCAAGCCTGACCATCCCTCTAATGAACCATCAGTTTTACATAGATCTCCCTCCCTGTCACCACAAACTGGAAGAAAAATAATCACAATTTAACATTAGTTCCCCTAAAAGCTTTTAGATGGTTACGAAACCAAGGTGAAGACAAAGTTAGATAGCCTTTCCCTCTGCATTGCAGCTGAAAAGCTAATGTGCATTTAGTTACAAGTTAACACACTAAGGACCATAAATACTAAGTAAGCATTCACTTTGTGCTCAGAACTATGGTATATTACAGATTACTATATTACAACAAGCTCAGATACTACCAGAAAAGTAAGCAAGATGGTCCCTCAAACTATTCTGTTAACCAACATCTTCCTAAATACTGTAACACAGCTGCAGTAAAAAAAAAAAAAGTTCTGCTTTGCCTGCTGCAGTGTCTGGGAAAAAGGAAATGTTTTCCTATTTTTCTCTACCATCTTTATCCTCAGTCCTCAGGCAGGATAAATATTCTGAACTATAAAAGCAGGAACAAAGACATTTAAGAGGCCAATGAGTAGAAAACTGATATAGTAAATGGCTAATGAGATGGACAACGAGTCTACAGAGATACATATTCTACTTTAAACTCTGTCAAACTGCTGTGAATATTGCAAGGGATATTTCAAACCTTTGCCTCTTTTCCCATTGTGACACTGATGCATATTTTAAATATCTTTAGTTCTCTGGATAACAGAGGCTGCATGTTTTATTTTATTAACCAAGTACACAAAATCATTACAAACATAATCTGATTAATTACAAGATTTTAGTGTCATGTTAGATAATGTGACAGGTCCATTACAAAATCGATTGCCAACAACCTGCCAATAACAAAGAATTAAAATAAACCATCCCAAACTTCCTGAGGAAATCAAAGAGGTTATTTTTTAAAGAAGATTCCTTTTCAGCTAAATTTTTCTACACTTGATATCAAAACTAAGCCTTTTCATCTGAGGTATGTGAAAAAACCTTATGTTCTGATAAACTGACATGTAATGCAACTAACTTGTTTTCTGTCCTTGGTAGATATATTTCATTGCATAAAGAAAAACTTGGAAATAAAGACCTTACGAACTAAAGTTCCATATTTTTGTACATGTATATTACAAAGTTTGTCATCTAACCTTATCTCCCCATGGTACATGGGGGACTTTTCATGAGAGAAGCAAAAAACATTTAAACAGTACAGACATCCCATACTTAAAAAAAAAAAACCAAAAACAACCAAAAAAACCCCAAAACTAAAGTCCAAAAGCAAAATTTAATGTGAAATTAAACAATAAAACGTTCTGAAATTGCAAAAATCAATTGGGGATCATCTATTTTGGATCTTGTCCTGCTCAAGAGGAATGAACTGGTGAAGAATGTGAAGGTGATGGGTAACTTGGGAGGAAGTGATCATGACACAATAGAATTCCAGATCCTGAGACAGGGAAAGCGCAAGGTCAGCAAAATTAGGATGCTAGGTTTCAAAAAGGTGGATTACATCCAACTCAAAGAGTTAATAGGTATGGTGTCATGAGATGACAGACTGAAGGAGACAGAGATGCCCAGGAATGCTGGGAGGAATGGGCAAAGCATTAGGAGCCAACAAGAAACTTCCCTAACAAGGAAAATGTCAAGAGACCAATGTGGCTGCACAAGGAACTTCTAAAACTTCTCAAATACAAGAGGAAAGCATACAGGCAATGGAAGAATAGGCAGGTCACCAAGAAAGTGTACCAGGAAATAGCCAGAACTTGCAGGGACAAAATGGAAGGCAAAGATAAAGAATGAGCTGCACCTGGCTAAAAGGTCAAGGACAATAAGAAGAGATTTTATAAATAATAGCCAGAAAAGGAAAACTCCTAACTGAAGTTACAAAGAAGGGAGATCTACTCAACAGCTACTTTACCTCAGCCTTCACAAAAAAATTAAGCTGCAGCCACACACTTAATAAAGATGATCTAGATAAAAAGGGATTTACTCAATTCGTGATTTCCACAAGAACTGCAAAAAAGGTGGTTTCCATGACCACCACAAAAACTGGTAGCCCCTGCCATTTGTGCAGAATCACCACTGGGGAGCAGAAAGAACAGGACAGGACTTAAAAATGATGGCTTCCCAGTGGCTGCTACAGCCTGGCCTTGAAGCCTGCAGGGTGGGAGGGAAGAAACAACAGGACACAGGACAAGAGACAGAGAAGCCGCCAGCATGAAGGTGAGCAGCCAAGACCAGCTGCCACTCCTCCCTCTGTCTTTTGTGAAGCCCTGCCCCTCACTGCTGATCAGTAGGGAGGCAGAGGCGCATAAAAGGCAGCCCTCAGCCAGTAAGTGGCAAAGAGCAGGGCTACACGGAAGGCAGCCCTCAGCCAATCAGCAGTGAGGAGTGGGGTAAGGGGGCAGGTGCTTACCACTAAAAGACCACAAAAATGGTGCCCAGCATCAGAAGCAGTCTGCAATTTTTACTTTGCCTCCATGTACTTTAAGTAGATCCCTATGAATAAGGAAAGGGGCAAGCTGAGAGAGGAAGGAAAGGGGCAAGAGAGAGAGAGAGGAAGGAAAGGGGCAAGAGAGAGTCAGCAGGGCCAGATGAATGTTACCCCAGGCTACTGAAGGAACTGGCAGAGGAGATCTCAGAGCCCCTGGCAATGATCTTCATGAAGTTGCGGGAGATGGGCCAGGTACCAGAGGACTGGAGAATGACCAGCACAGTACCCCTCGTTAAAAAAGGCAAAAAGGAGGACCCAGGAAACTACAGACCAGTTTGCCTTACCCTACCTAGGAAGTTACTAGAGCATAACCTAAGGAAAGCCATTCACAAGCATCTGAAGAAGGAAAGGCTGATCACAAGCAGCCAGCAGGGATTTATGAAAAACAAACTGCATCAAACAAACTTAATCTGCTTCTTTAACTTGGGCGGATGAAGAAACTACAAGGTGCACAGATAACTGGCTCAACAGCTGCAAGCGAAGGATAATTATTAATGGGTCTGAGACAGAGGCAGGTCTCAAGTGGAGTCCCAGAGATATTTGTCCTGGGCCTGGTTCTGTTCAATATGTTAATTAATGATTTGGATGCTGGCATAGATCCAGCCCACCAGGCCATTCTATCCAGCCCATGGGGCCCCTAAAAAATTTAGAAAATTTAATATCTATTTGCTCCTGGATGCCTGTCAAAGATGACAAGAGCCAGGGGCAGTAGGACCCAGGGGAAGCTGGCAGCGCAACCCAGTAGCAAGGCCTACCCAGCCCTGCCCCCACAACCAGAAGCCCCTGCCTAGCAGAGGCTTCTGGCCTGGGACTGTGGGCCTGTTCCTGCTTCCCTGCACCGGAGAGGGAAATGCAGCCTTCAACAGCTTACCAAAACTTAATAAGTGGCCCTCCACCAGAAATAACTGCCCACCCTGTTGTAATCCATGGACTAGTCTCCCCGGCCTTCTCCCAAATATCTGTTATCTACAGGTCTACACTGTTCTAGGCAGTGTATACGTAAATTCCTTCTTGAATTTAAAATAGTTGGCTTACTCATTCACATTAGCATTACTGGGAATTAACAGACAAGACACTATTGCATCAGTGAGATGGACCTAGATCTTTCCCTTATCTTCCTCATGGATGAATTCATTAATAGGAGGAAATTAATCACAAACACATTAATAACAGCATTAGCTTCCATAAGTGTTAGCAACAAGCCAGTGTTTTAGCAATAGCGTGCCAACCCCCACCTGCTCCCCTGTCCCACCCCTGCAGTCCGAGTTTACCATCACTGGCGAATCAGTTGTTCTGAATTGTTGCTTACCATGCTTTTGGCAGCACGTTTTGGAGGAGGCTGCATTGGGAGAGGGTGAAAGAGCAGCTCTTCACACAGAGCCAGGATGACTGGAACAACAGCAGAGGATCTGCAACCTGCAGGGATGGCTAGGTCACAAGCTGTGGGCTGCCATTAGTAAAAGGTTACCAACCTAATCTACTGTACTCAAAAAGATATTTTTTCTATTTTGCACCTTTAGCCTTCTGCCCTTACACCCAAGCCAATTTGATCTCTTTTTTTGTTCCATTATATCCCATTTGACAGTTTGATTGCCAGTACCTTTTTTCAGTGTACAATCATCAACTGTTATTTTCAAGTGGAAAATATGTTTTTAACAGTTATTGAACAGGGTATATGAGAAGCTTCTGTGCAGAGGTTAGCTGCTATACAGAGGTTTGAATACTCCAAACATTTTCTGGAACATCTGACCTGTTTTGCTTTCAACTAAGACATAAAGGCATATACATCAACAAAACAGATGATGGATCAATGAAACTTTAAACACAAGATTTTTTCAGTTCTTTTTTTTGCATCCAATATATAGTTGAAAAAGAGAACATGCAAGCTTTTGTGTGCAAAGTACCCTACTTAAGGTCTGAGGAAAAAGCAATTGTAGCCTAAGCTAAATATGAGTTAAAATAACTGTTTAACTCCATTATGCAAATGAAGAGTCACTTGAAGAAGGGAGAGAGGGCAGTAAACCCGTGGAGGAAACATTATCAGATATACCTGGAAAACAAGTAAAAGGCAGATGAAATAGATAAAATGGATTATGTAAAAGAATAGGACCATACAAAAAAGAAGAGGGACATCATTATCTGTCCAGTACAGAGAGGTTAGCAGGGGGATCAGGTAATTAGAATGAGCAATAAAACCATATTCTGTGATTTTCAGCATCCACTAAAGTTATGAATCTTAAATTTATTTTTTTTTGCTCCAGAAGTTTACTACCCGTTGCCCTATTGCCAAGTGATTATTTTCTTTCCCATAATGGAGTTAAACAAAAAGCAATTGTTTTAGATGGTATTCAGCTTAGGCTGTAACTGTCTCTTTCCAAGGGCAGCGTGCGCCCCAAAACCTGCCTAACATCAAATACATAACTGGTCCAAGGAAAGGTATTACTGAACAAACCCTGCTTTTCCCATATTTCCTGGACCAGCAGTTACACAACCATTCTGAACCTACATATAAGAATGAATTCAAATGAGGAGCTAGTGCTCTAGAATGATTTTTTTTAAACACATGACCCTTAACCATGGGGACTGATGTTAGAGCTTATTTATCCAGGGTAAGTCAATTTAAGAAACAATGGGAGGTCATGAAGCAACTGAAAATGAAGTTACATTTTTCACCAATTTTGAGTCTGTTGCCTGGGACCATGTCTGAAGGCCTTTCAGCAAGCCCAGAATGCAGATGTGCCCTCCATAAGCTGTGTTTCTTACTAGAAAGCTGTTTCAGAAGTTAAATAAGAGCAATGATACCAAGAAACACTGTCTACTTTTTAAGATGGATAAAATCAGTTTAAGAAAGGAGACTACATGGTTTGCCTGTGAAAGCAAAGGACTAAACTTGATCCAGGATGTCCAAAGCCCTGCATTCCTAAAGGAAGAAAGGACTGGGCTCACTCTGAAGTTGTTATGCAGAGCTACAATAGAGAGATGTCCAATAAGGTGACTGAGCCTGGACTGGATACTATAAACAAGAACATCTTCACAGAAGCAACTAACTTGAAAACCGATAACAGACCCAGGGCCCCTTTGATGCCATTGAATAAAACAAACAGATCTACTGATGGAGAAAACTACTTGTTTCTCAAAGCTACACAGAGGGTACTCTGTGTAGTGGTGGGAGAAAAGAAGCTGGGAAGCTTGGAGCACCTGAGAAACCTGACGTCTGGCAACAACAGTCAGCAGCAACACTAAGACAGTGGTTCCCTTCTGCTTCCACAAGATACAACTTACCACAGCATCCTAGTATAGACTGACAAACAGGTTCTTTATGCGTTGTCTATCAAGAAGGAAAGGCAAAGAGAAAAATATTTTAAAAGACCAAGTAGTCTATTCCAATGGAAATTCCTATATTACAATGACAGTCGCATAGTAGCAAACGTTGCTAACTAGTATATTTGGATTTGTATCTAAAATTGAGAAGTTGTAGTAGTTAACTGAAACATTTTAAAACACTGCAAACCCTGACGGGCACAATTTGTTTTAGCTTAAATCATTTCCTGACTTCTTCCATACAGGATGGGTTAAATAAAATAAGGGTTCACACAGCCTTCTGCACCAATTTAAAAATCACCTCTCATGTAGATCAGAACTAAAACCATTACAATTTATTGAAAAAAAACTTTTAAATCCAGGGCTTTGCATATGAAATATTAAAGGTTAACCAAAAAAAAAAAAAGGAAACTGGGATGCGTTTTTTCCCCTCAACACTGTATAAAAAAAGGCTTAACATTGTGCTCCTCCCTCAGAAATTTCATCAGAAAAACAACAGAAATAGTTTGTTTTCCTTCAACTTCAAAAAACAAGCCTAGAAAGTCGGCGTTAGAGGGTAAAATAGGCAGGCAGTCTATTGCATGCAGCAGATCAGGGAGGGAACAGGTAGCACAACAGCAGATTCAGCA
>NW_005841829.1:3834765-3838379 GCF_000455745.1 Alligator sinensis
AAAGAAGAGCAGCAGATCTGGCAGGGGGAAGAGAATCAGAATGGCACTTGGGGTGGGTGCAGGGATATTCTTTCTACAACACGTGTGTCAAAAAGGTGGACCACTCATTTATATTGAAGTAACTCATAATCAGGCTAAAGAAACAACTACTTAAATCAGGAGTGTCAAACAGGAACAGGTGATCGGCAAGGGACCAGTCCATGGGCTGGATGAATGGACCATGGGCACTCTCCTCCCCACCCCAACTCCACATGCTGGATCCAGCACCCATAAAGACTGCCCGAGCCAGTGAAGGTATCACATAGGGCTTGCATCCTGCACCAGCCAAAGCAGGCACCACTGTGCACAGCACTGGGGGAAGGGTCCCAGACTGGTCCCAGGCAGATAATGCATGCAGTGTAGGTCCTGGAGTGGATGGCAGCATGCACTGTGTGTTGTGTGTGGGTCCACTTGAGACCCAGGGCCAGCACAAATGGCTGGATGATTTCACTCCACAGGTCAGATACAGCCTGCATGTTCCATCTTTGGCACCCCTGATTTAAACAAAAAATCTCTTGGATTAAGAAACCTAACACAGAAGAGATCTTCATGAAAGCAGGAAAGCTAAAAGTTGCTTTTCCCCCATCTCAAAATGAGATATCAGAGGAATATAAATTGAACGTGTGTGTGGCCTTGCGTATAAAAAGTTTTTTAAAAGTTCAAACACTTCAGAACAGTATCCAGTTATGAATTTTAAATTAACATTTTTGCTCCAGCAGTTTCCTGCACTTTTCTTCTTCAAGTGACTGTTTGATTTCAAGAAAACACAAAAATAAAATATTAACATATAAGCAACCATTTAATAAATGCTTCCAATTCATAATTTCTACCTTAAATTATTTTGAATATACATTTTTACTATGATCCTAAAATTCTACATGATTAGTATTAGTCATGCTATTTCACTTACAACACTGGAAATAAAACTGAAACAAATATCTACTTAAAACTAATCTGTGAAATCTGATTTACCACAAGTGTTTTCTTTAGGACAGGTGTGTCAAATTCACCTTGTGCACCAAGCCAGATCTGGACCATGGCACTCCTTGCAGGCCAGATCTAGCCCCAGGGTACAAGGAAGTAGCAGCTGCAGCTCTGGCTCCAACCCAGGGCACTGCCAGAACAGCTCCAGCATAGCAGCAGTTCCAGGAAGGGACATGGAGCAGGAACTGGCAGACAAGGTGGTAGGGTCACAGAAGTAGTGACAAATGAAGCAGCCAGAGGGCAACTAGGGTGTGTCAGCCCTTGCTTGCCATCCTGGTATGAACTGCTATGTCCCCTGCAGCCCAAGGGCCCTGGGCTCTGCAGCAGGCCACTGCATCCCCAGCCATATCCCCCCTCCCCTCAATTTCTCATGGCCTGCTAGTAGTCTGGTAGGAAGGATATAGTGGGTTTGCAGGCCACATCCAGTCTAAAGGCCATAATATTTAACTCCCCTGCTTTAGTAGATTAAGCCACGTTTACCATTTTAGACCTGAATTAGCATTCCTTTTAGGAATACTAGTTCATGTTTTATCCTTAAAAAATACATCACTAAATCATGTTGTATTTTTCCTTTGTTCTTGGCCAATGACCATTCAAAGCTAATTTAGATCAACAGCTGACATCTCTTTTGGCAAAAGCATTTTATTTTCAGTGGCTGAAGTTCATGATTCTTAATGTTTTTCATGTACTTCTCTACAGCTTCACCCTTCCTGATCACACATGTACAAAACACAGACTACATTCCCAGATATTTAAAAAAATCAAAATCAAGTTGTTTAAAGAATTGTAGTTGAGAAATAGCATGTGATTCCCAACAGGTATGTACAAGTTGGGTTGGACATGAAGCTTGGGTCAGTCCCTGATTTCTGAAGGAACAGTCATGGAATCTTACGTATAGTACCTTACTAGAGAGTCTTTCTGAAGACAGAAACAAGCCTAGTTACAAAATGTTGTTCAACACAACTAAGAAAAAAATCTTTTGTATGTTATGAGGTCTGCAGCAGGAAGCCCTTCTTCATGAGCCTTCAGAGCTGTGCAGCTTTTATTGATACGATATGCAGGAGCTTCTGACCCTTCACTCACCTTCATTAATGTGCTTAATGCCAACTTAGCAATAAATACAACCTTTCTTTGTGCACTTTGACCACTGAAGAGAAACAGTAAAATACACTACTGATGCACAGTAAATTCAACAAGTTAAATATCAATTCACATAACTACTGAACAGGTTTCTCTCAAAAAAGGTAGTTTCCATGCCAGGCTACAAAAAGCAATAAGCAACTGAACAAAGGGCAAAATGTTCATAATACCTGTATATTACACATTTCCATGTTATAACACACATGTAAAATTAACAGAAACAAAGAAATTCCTAAGACTCTCTCTCCTTCATTTTTACCTATTTGTATCAGAAAAGAATTGCCTACTTGTGACTTTACATATCCCCCTCAGAAATTATGAAAGAAAACCAATCTATTACAACTCTTAAGGGACTATGAGATTGCTTTAGAAGTAAAGGTAAGAACCACTGTATTCAGACCGCAGATACCATGTACTTATAAGCTAAGGAACTGTAAAAAAAAAAAAAGCTGAAGATTGTATTTGGGTATATTTTCCTTCTCCCTCAAGTTCATAATTTTTTAAACACAAAATTCTGGTCTTGCATGTTCTAGAAAATCAGAGAGATAACTTTCAGTTCCCTTCCCCGACTTCCCTGCAATTTGTATTTAAAATTCCATTTGAAGTCTTTTTACTTAACCTAAATTACCTGGGGAATGTCACAAAGGAGTCTGAATGCTTCTCTAGCTGAAAACTAAAAATCTGTTTACACATAAACTGACTTACTTAAAGCACTTTGAAATACAAGTCTGGTAACATCTTGTGCACAGGCAAGGCCTGAGCAAGATCTAAGCAGGTTTTTATTCCCTGCATTTGTGTGTTAAGTCTCTTAACTCCCTTGCTATTTTTAATAGAGGGGAGAAAAAAAAAGAAAATTCACGCATATACATAGCAGCAAAACAGAAAATATTTCTTCTACCATTGCAACCTAAATATGTTAGATCCAGCTAAGAAACCCCCCCGCAAATGTTACTGTGTTCCAAGTCCTGTTTAAAAAAATATAATAGGCACTTAGCCTGTGTTGGGCGGGGGGATAGTATAGTGTAGATTTACAGCATGCATCTTGCTACAGGTCAGAATCATTCTGCATATCCCAAACTTTAGTTTACAAATACAAGGGTTCAACATCAAGCTTGAAGACACACCTCCCCCACCCCAAATTGCAACATGGTCTGAGATGCTTCTAATCCAGGGTTACCATGTCACTGCGCCCATCACACCCTGCTGCACGGGGCCTGGCGCATTTCCCACACACACCCCCGAGTGCAGGGCAGAAGAAAATGCGACCAAGGCCCTCTTCTCCGTCTGGAGACGGCAGCTGCTGTTGTCAGCACGCGGGCCCCGGGCACGAGCTGCTCCCCGGCTTTGTGCCGCCTGCCCGCTCACACAAAGCAGCTTCCTCGGCGCGTCCAAGCCGCTGCCTCCCCTCCCCCGCCCGCCGCCATGGTAGCTCCCGCCTCCATGTGCTCGGG
>NW_005841829.1:3838774-3862636 GCF_000455745.1 Alligator sinensis
CCTCCCCACCCCCCACCGCGCGTGCGCCCCGGCCGCACCTGCCGGCGCGCGCCCGACGCCCAGCCAGGCCGCTAGGCCCGAGCGCGTGAAGGGGGCGGGCACGTGACCGGCAACCCCCCTCTTCAACACCCCCGTTCCGTTCCATTCCACTCCATTCCATTCCGTTCCAACGGTCGTTTGGTTTCGTCCCCCATTCCCGGTCTGTTTCTAGGCCCTCACCGAGTGTCCTGGGAAGGGTGGCGGGGAGGGGGACGCCGCCGTGCGCTGCGCTCTGCCTGCGAGGAATGGCCACCTCAGCCCGCTCCCGCTCTGGCCCCGCCGCGCCTGCGACCGCTGCAACAAGCCACTCAACCAAGCAGGGAGGGAGAGGGAGAAGGAGAGAGAGCGAGCGAGCGGGCGGGGGCCTTGCGGCCGGGGGTGGCCGCGGAGAACGCCTGCGCGTCGAGCAGCGCCATCGCGGGGCCGGCTCAACGCTGCACCCCTTTCCCCCCCCTCCCCGCGGGGGGTGGGGGGCGGTGAGCTGCTCGCTTCCAGCGCCCGAGGGAAGGGCGGGCCTGGCCCGGGGTTCGAGGCCTGCGGGGGCCGCGGCCGGGTCTTCTCCCAGCTGGAGCCCGGAACTGTTTAGCCGCAGCGCCGCGACATGGCTTGCGCCAGAAGCGAAAACTGCTCTGAAACGATCACCGCGCCCCCGATCTGTGTGTCACACAGCAACGTACCCGCACACACATGTGCATGCACGCATATATACATACACGCACACACATATATATATGCACAGACATACATATACGCGTGTGTGTGTGTATATATATATATACACACATACACACGTGTGTGTATACACACACACACACCTGTGTGCATATATATATGCACATGCATATACATCCTTACATATATATACCTGCCCCCTCTCTCGACACTCAGTATACACACCCGCATATATACAGATATAGCAGTTCAGAGGCACCCTGAGGACATGGGAGGGTTGTTCCCCCGCTCTATGGTGGCGCCTTTGTTCAAGCCTTTCCTGCTCTTCATAGGAGGATGTCAAGCCAGGAAGGCTGAGGTCTGGCCTAAGCCTGCGTGCCCTGGCCCCTGCCAGATGGCATGTACCACTGCCACTGTCCATGTCTTTCTGTCTGAGGGCGGTGAACAACTTCACCCGGTTTCTTCCTGGGACTACAGCCTGATTTGGACTTAGCCCAGACACAGGCAGGGAGCGCAGGCAATTGACAGGTCAGCTGTGGAAAGCAAGCTGAGAAATGGTATAGTAAAGACTGCTTTGACCTGAGGGAGGGTGCACGTCCGAAGCCTGGGATCGGGGTCCTAATTTGGGAGGTGTAATGGGATGGTCTGTCACCTTAAGAGAAGGCAGCTAGCCTGACTAATGGGTGGCAGCTGGGGGAGGGTTAATGAGGATGTGGCTCACAGGGAATCAACCCCCAGCAGGCAGAGCTAGAAGCACCAGAGGCAGGAGATTTCTCCGTTGCCAGGAGAACAAGCCTGGGAAGGGGAGGCTGAAGTCACAGCAGACCCATCCCAGGGTCCAGGACAATAAGTTTTATTTTTTTCCTTACTGTACTTTTTTTTCTTTTTTTTTTGGTGAAAACCTGTGTGACTGGGGCATGCTGACAGGTGTGACAGGCATCAAAGGCCAGCAGGTTTCAAGACAGAATGTTACTGAGACTTGCTGTGAGATGCTCAAGGAAGGGACAAAAGTCTGGTTGAAAAGGCCCTGAGGTGGTAACTGTCTGTAGGAGACTTATGTTAAATTTTAGGCGTGTCCACATGCAAGCTATGGGCAAGCAGTTTGTTTTCCAGTCTGTGACAAGATGATTGTTTGTAACTTTTATAAACCTTTCTACAGATTTATCCAAACCTGTGTCAGCTTGAGATTAACTTGCAGTAAGTGTACTTTACATGTTCAGAATATGACACTAGTGTACTTGCCTGCTTGTTAAACTGTGTTTCACATCAAAGGCACAAGTTGCTAGCAACAGATAGGCTGCCCTGACTACGTGCTAGTTACTAGGTGGAGTTTATGGTGCTTATTTCAACTTTCAAATCCTGTTGCTTATTTCTGCAAATACACTTGGCAGGAAAGAATGCAACAGTTAAGTTATAGTAGCAACCAGCACAACTTAGCTATTTCCATTTTCAAAGCCGTCAGTAGTATAACTAACTAATCCTCACAATGCTCCCATGAGGTAGGACATAGGTGGTAGATCTTGGATGAGAACATGAGAATTCCTGAGTCTTGACATGTGCCTGTTCCTCTAGCCTGTCTCAGGATTGCATATAGCTGCTGAAAATGTTAAAACTGGAAATAATCTTTATAGCTATGCCTCCTCAAGAGCAGTCGCATATGTTTCTGGGTTTCAGCTGGTAAACCTAAAAGGAACATGAAGTAATTTTCCCCTCACTAAGTTAAGTTTCATATTATATACATTGCTTGTTATAGCTGTCTTTCATATTCTTCTGTATCAGGTATTTTCTGCTCTTGGAGGCAAGATCCTGCTAGACTTGCTGGACCAATGGTCTAATTTGATTTGACAAATCCTGCGTTAGAGAGACAGGTAGTCTGGCCAGAGACTTATTGCAAGAATATGAGGTGCCATGTGGCTAAACAATAAAGAAATAAATAAAATTTCTAAAGAAGCGTGGCTAAATCAGTCAAGCATCCTAGTGGAAACACTTGTTTCTGCCATGCAGGAGACCCTGGAGTCAGTTCCTAGCCAACTATGTGACTTGAAATGCTTCGTAGTAACTCACTGGAGTTATTTAAAAAATGACGCTGGTCAGGCTTCAAAAGGAGTAACCTTCAATCCAGAAGAATGGAGGCCTAACACAAAGGGAGGAGAATGTTGCCAGTACCAAAAATGAGTAAAAGAAATGCCCCGACTGCTTTCTTATTCCTAGTAGTATGGAAAACTCAACATGCATTAAATAAATTATATCATAACTTTATGGGGGTGCCATACTCACAACTTAATTATTTAAAGAAGTAAACTTCTAGCCTTCATAATTATAGCAAAAAGCCTGACAAAGTGTAAAAGCCAAAAACAAAAAGAATACTGAAATCCTTTTCCACTCCAAAGCTTGTGGCTCTTGAAAATTTTAAATTTACAGACCCCTGAGCCCTCTTTAGCTTTGCTTTGCTGAATGCAGATATTGTGCTGCATTCAACTGATTCTTTATAAAAAACCTACTGTATTACTCTTTCAGTTATATGGTGAAAATGTAAAAGTGATGCCACCTTAAGAACTACACAGGCTGTTTAAACAAATATTCCTTTATGGAAAGTTTGAGACAATTAATCTATTCAGTTTTAATATCAAATTATATTTTATAACTTAAGTTTTATAAACATTCTTTTCTAGCTTACTTTGAGACATCCAGAAAAGTGAAAACATGCTGAATTTTACATTTCAGCCTGTTACAAAAGAAATAATAATAAAAAAGGTCCTTCAAACTCTTTGCAAAACAGAGAAGCTGATTCGGAGAGATTTGGAGATTTGGCCATAGACTATAATGGGGAATTACTGAAATACCTATAACGTTGTCATTTTCTGGCTGATTCAGATTTAAAAATGCAGGGATAGTAGCTCCTTCTCCGGGCATGAAGCCTGCCAAGTTTCAAGGAGAGATGTGCAGGGGTTTCTGGGAAACTGTACCTCAGGCTGCTGACAAGCAAAACCTGTGACATGTGTGACTTTGTGTGTGTGTTAAGGTGTGCCCTCACTGGCACTGGGGGTCTACATGACACGGTAGTGTGTTCCAGTGAGGTCTTATAGCCTCATCTCAGTTCACCACTTTAAATAACAACAGGTAATAAGCAGTGCACTGCAGCACAGTAGCACTAGCATCTCAGGCAGCCAAACTGTGACAGAGCCTTTCTTTCCTTTCCTGCAGGAGCTTCTTCTCCAGCAGCTGCCAGAGAACTCTCCCTGCCAGCCCCAGCCCTGGGACTTAGATGTGCCCAGGGCCCTGCCTCCTTCTGGTCAACTGACCGGGGACAGGTGTTAGGGGTGTTGGTCTAAGGACGTGGTACTGACAGACAAGGATCGTTGGGTCAATCTGGTGTCTTTTAGTAGACTAACTAAGTAGTTAGAGAAATATATCTTGGCAAGTTTTCAGGTTGAAAAACCCTTCATCAGGCTGAGGAAGCGCCTATAGTTAGTGTGTGTGCCTGTGTCGGAGAGGTAGGCGTGATCACCCCAGCTGCTCCAGATGCCCAAGGTGAAGTGCAAGGCTACCTGCAGCCCTGCCTTGTGCAGCTTCTCCCTCAAGTACTCCCTGCATGCCTCATACAGGGAGGGCACCACCATCCTGCTAAAGGCAGTGTGTGCAAGCACTTGGTGGGATGGGGCCACGAGTGCCATGAGCCGCCTCAACCCTGGCCACTCAACTAAGGAAAAGGGATGGCCATCCAGAGCAAGCATCTCCCCAAAGCTCTGGGTGACCTCACTCGCCTTCGGAATGTGCCCCACTTTGTCTGTGGCTTTCCCCCACTGGTCCAGGGTGGCCTGCCTCTGCTTCATGGGGTTGGGGGCTTTGAAGCGAGAGGGGGACTTCTCTTTGGGCACGCTCACACTGGTGCCAGGCTGAGGAGGAACAAGGGCAAGGGGGTGCTACCTCCTGAGATGCAGCAGCATCGCTGTGGTGATGAAGTGTTTCACCTCCCTACCCTGGCTGATTTGCCTTCGGCAGTGCTGGCAGATAGCATACTTGGGATCATCTGTCACCTCAAAATGATCCCACACTACACTACCCCCCAACTCTGCTTCTGCGTTGAGGGTGAGGATTCTGCATTATACCCCTCCTCAGCAGGCAGAGGCACAAACGCAGGGGAAACTGAGCAACCTGCCCCACAACCTCCTCTGAGGTGCCTTCCTGAGAAGGAGACCTAGGTCTAGGGGAACTTTGAGGGGTGTGGAGCACAAACTCAGATTCCCCCTTGGTCCCCGGAATTTCTTTAGCTAGGGTGCTCAGGTACCCTGGTTCCAGATCCAACTCCTCCTCTGGCAGTGGGAAGCTCATGTTGGGAGATGAAATTGGGGTGGAGACTGTCATTCTTCTGCTGGTGGCTATTTCTGGTGTTAGGGGCGGTGCTGCAGGTACAGTGACAGGTACTGCTCCCACCTCCTTGCTCCCACTGGCAGCAGAAGACTTATGGCTGCCATGAAAGAAGATGTGTCTATGTTTGGGAGGTGGGGAGGAACTTGCAGCTCTAGCTCTCCCCTACCCCTTCTAGCCCCTCTCCCTCCCCTGTCAGAAGACTTGGCACCTGCCTTTCCAGCATGCTTCATAATAATCTTTCCTGTGCTGGAAAATGTGTGTGTGTGTGTGTGTGTGTGTGTGTGTGTGTGTGTGTGTGTGTGTGCAGCTGTAATATCTCTTCTTCTTCTTCTCTGATGCATGACTGTCTGACTTCTTCTGTGTTGTGTTTAATAATATCTCTTCTTCTATGATATATGTGTCTGACTTCTGTGTTGTGTTTAGTCTGTATCTGTGTGTAACTATATAATATCTCTACTTCTTCACTGTGTATGCGTGTGAGTGTATGTAATGTATGTGCTTTCCTGCACAGTGATGGATCACGCTGCCAGGGAAAACACAGCTTTCTTTTTAAAAAGTCAGGGGAAAAAACCAAGAACAAATAAGAGGTTTTTGGGAGAAGAAAAAGTTGAAAGAAATGGATTGAATAGGGATAAGTAGAATTAATAAGCTGTATCCAATCCTTTCCAAGAACAGAAACTAGCAGGAGGCTGACTAGGTAGGAAGCCAAGCCAGTCCAGTACCTTTCATATGCTGTTGTTCAGGCAGAAACTGCTCACAAAAGGCACAGAAAGGCTGCAGACAGAGGCTTATATGCTGTTTCTATGTTCCTCCCCCAGAGCACTGTGATTGGAAGGGGACTCAGGGAAAGATCACAGTCACTGGCAAGCTACAGATGTCAGTCTTCCTCCCCTCCCCCCAACCCAACCTTCTCAGTTTCTGTTCCCCTGAAAGACTGCCATCTGAATCTCCAAATCTTTTTGGAATCAATTCAGAGGGGTTTTTTTTCTCCTGATTCAATTTGGATTCAGTGATTCTGCCTCTGAATCAGGCCAAATCTTCTCCAAATCGAATTGGCGACTGAAGCTTCACACACCCCTAATACTTCTGTAATTTTACTTGTATGAGGTACCTTATTTTCTTCTATGAGACTGCTTAGTGCATGTGCAAACATTCCCAGCATTAGGGCATTTGTTTAATGGACTTGTGAGGAAACAGAATTTGAAGCATTTCTGGTGAAGGCCTCTTCTGAAAGATGACTATAAAATTATTTGGTCTTAATAGGTCAGTTCTAAGTCTATACTGAGGATCATATTCTCTGATTTGTTTTTCACTGATATTTTACTTCTGTTGCCTCTGCAGAGTAACTAAGGCTACTTATGCATTACTACAGAATTGTTTACCATGTTGCAATTAGATGCATGATTGAAAAACTCACTGAATGCAATGGGACTCTATAGTCACTGAGGGCATAATTAGAAGAGAATGGAGCTATAACAAGTGTAACATGGGTTTAATTTGGCTGACAGAACCTCTACCACTGGTAATGGTAATGAACCCATCCTAATTCTTACTTTGTAGATTGAGTTTTCAGGGCTGATAGTTGGAACCCCCTACTCCCTATATTTTAACTTGTTAATTGAGCACATAGCATCCAAAGTAATAGACATAGAACTTCCACTGACTTCATAATAGATTTACTTAAATATGTATTTTAACTATACAGAACCCACAATGTCCTCATAAGAGTCTTGTGTGTGTGTGGAGCCACACATTCAGCAAAAAAAGAAAAAAGAACAACAGCTCTGGTCAAAAAGAGGATCCAGGCAGATGAAGAGAGGTGCTACCTTTACTAGGATTTGTGTTCTTAAAGCAGGACAACCTTTGTACATTTCAGCAGTTGTATTTCTTAAAATTAACTAGACCCCTCTACAAAGTTATAAATTATTTTGTTCTTATTTAGGTTTTCTTTTTCAAACGTTTGCCCAGTCTAAGCTCATGGTTGACTAACTCTTCATAATAAAATTACACTCAAGCAAAATAAACCTTTCTCTTTGAGTAAGAATTTAAAAGCTCAATAGATTTTTTTTTTGTCTGAATAAACTGAAATTACAAGTTTTGTAACGTGTGTTAAACATTGTGTCTGCAGCAAGATTGATAAAATATTGAAAAGGCTGCCTATTGAGAGAGATCCATTCAAATAGTTCTATGCTTGACAAACTAGTTGAAGAATTAGAAGTCTGAATTTGAGAGGCTTATAAACTCTGTACATTGATGTCAAATTAGCATTTTACACAATCAGTAGAACACATACTAAGCTGATTTAAAAACTAGATAACTATTAGATTTTTACCTACATTATTGCTAAGGGAGAATCTTCATCCAATTTTTTTTTTATTGGCATCCCACAGGGGCTGTTTCCTGACCCCATGAAGAAAACAAAATCAATTAAGATTTGCAGATTGGAGGAATGATAATAAGGAGGGTGGGAGACACTGGCTTACATGGGAGGCAGAAACAATTGACATGCATTTTACTGCACAAAATGGAGTCGTTCACCTGGGGACATAAAACCAGGTATGTTAAACTTGCAGGATAAGGGGCTCTATCCTGGAAAGTAGTTAGAAAGGGCTTGGTGTAGTCCTAAACAACCAAATGAAGATGAGTTCCCAACGTGATGCTGCAGTGAAAAGGGTTAATGTGGTACTTGGATAAACAAACCAGTCAGTATTACCACAACTAGTGAAACTTATTGAATATTGTGTCCAGTTCTGGTGTCCACCCTTTCAGAAGAGTATGAACAATTAGAAACATCTTAGACCTACCTACTTTGTTTCTACATGGCTATGCATTTTGTATGTTAAAATGCACATTGCATATTTGCACATAGGTAACTGTGTAGTTAAAAGGATACTTTAACTTCTGTTAGATGTGTGACTTAATACTTCATTATGTTCTATTTTAAAACAGTTGTCATACACTATCAATAAAGCATGTGTTTATGGATTAAGAGTTGCTGACAGATCTCAGAAAGTAGCTCTCATTGGGGAATCAACATTGGATGGGCGTATTTGTAGTGGAGTTTTGCAGGCACCAGTACTAAGCCTTGACACTATCAATATTTTCATTAGTGATTTGGAAATAAATATAAAATAGTTGTTACTAAACTTTAGAAATTACACAAATGTGGATGGAATAGTAAATAACAGTGGAGATGATTGAACCTGTGTAATCTGTGTTCTTATGTAAGCATGGCCCATTTGAACAAAATGCCTTTTAATTCAGCCTTTTAATATGCAAACTATTATACACCTAGAAACAAGCCATAACTACAGAATGGGGAATTGTGTCCTGGAAAGCAGTGGCTCTGAAAAGGACGAGGAAGTCAAACTGGACAAATGACTTAACATAGACATTGAGTGCAAGGCACGGCAATCTTTAAATATAGAAATGGGAGAGTAGAGATTAAGAGTAGGAAGGTGAATTTTCCTTTGTGTATGGTGAGTCCTATACTGAACTGCTGCATGCCATTTTGGAGTCTGCATTTTCACACAAAAAAAATTGAAAAATTTGGAAGGGTGCAGAAAGATGTCTCAGAGGGAAGTGAAAATGCCTTACAGAAAGAGTGACTTCCAGAGTTTAGTCTGTATGATTCAGCTACTCTTAGATCATGGTTTGTGGGCTGCTGGTGGTCTGTGAGGCCTCGTTAAGTTGTTTACAGTAGGTCCACAGATCAACTTGGGCCCCTTGGTTTTACAAGTTTGGTGATAAGGGTACCTGGTGTCCTGCAAGGTTTTTGAGGATTGATAGTGGTCTAGTGATCTTCAAAACCTGGTCACCAACTGGTTGATCACGATCGACCAGTCAATTGGGGGCCCCTGACAATCGATGTCACTCTGGGGGGGCTAGCCTCCCCAGACTGAAATCTACTGTCAGAGACTCTGCAATCGGGAGTGGCAGGACACACATGGGGAGTAGTTGGGATGGAGTCCGGGAGGTAGAAGCAGCAGGACTCATGTAGCTGGGCTGAGCTGTGCCCTCAGCCATGGGGCCCAGTCGGGTGCGTGGGACAATCCCCCTCCACACTCCCTGCCACTGGGTGAGTGGGGCCCGGGCCGGGCTGGGGGAGGGTCCAAGCCCAGGTGGCTCATCCAGGCATGCAGGGTGTGCTCCTGCTGCTGCACACAACCTGGCAGAGGCCCTGGGGGGCATGTGCCCCCTGATCTATGCATGGGGCAAGGCAGCTGCCCCTGCACACTGGGCTCTTCACTTGGAGCCCCGCTGCAGCTGGCTTGGAAGCAGCCTGACGCCATGTACGTCCCACCGCTGGGCAGGCAGGGGATGAGGCTCAGCCCAGTGGCAGGAGGCACGTGGTGTTGAGCCACTCCCGGGCCAGCTGCAGCAGGGTTCAGGGCACAAATTCCAGCCCACAGCAGAAGCCGCCTCTGCTGTACACAAATCAGGGGGCACATGCCCCCGCCCCCCAAACACCGGGCAGTGCAGGTGGCTGCAGCATCTGTGAGAGAGGGAGCAAAGCTGGAGTAGGGGCAGGCCATGCATGGGCGGGGTGCACGACAGAGCCAGAAGCAGCTCATCTGGGGGGGCCTGGGCAGGGGGGCATGTAGCCTGGGATGGCATGGGCACGTGCCCCCAGAGCTGCATGTCAGCCGGACTGGATGCTGCTGTGGGCTGGGGCAGTGCTGTGCTCTTTCTGGGGGGCTCGTCTGAGCTGCGCTGCAAGCCTAGGCCTGTTTGTGCTGTGGGCCCCAGCTGCACTGTGCGCCAAACAAAAGAGACAACTGCCAGGCATTGCCACTGTCCCACTGCTGCTTTATTGCTCTGAGCTGGAGGTGGCCGGTGTCAGCCATGTAGAGACAGGGATGGAGGTGGGATTGGAGCAGGGCAGCTGCCCAGGAGTGGCAGCTCGGGCTGGACAGGGTGGCGCTGGGAATGGAACTGGGCTGCAGGCACCTGAAAATTCGCTGTAGCCCACCCAACCAAACTGGCCTGAGCTGCTGCTCCCAGGGGCAGCTGACCCACTCCAGTCCCGCCTCTATTCTTGGCATCATGCGGCTGACACAGACCGCCCCCAGCGTGGGACCAGCAGCTCAGAGCAAAAAGCAGCAGTAGGACAGCAGTGGTGCCTGGCAGTGGTGTCTTATGTCTGGTGCACAGTGCAGCCAGGGTCTGTGGCATAAACAGGCTCTGGCTTGTGGCGCAGCTCGGGAACAGCCTGGTGGCATCCCGGCCCCAATCCCCCAAACCTCCAAACCAGCCAGCCTGGCCAGCATGCAGATCTGGGAGAACATGCCCCTCATGCCTTCCTGGGCTGCGTGCCCCACGCTCCCCAGACAAGCTGCTTGTGGCTCTGTCCCGTGCCCTGCCTGTCCCATGCCCTACCTGCCCCTGCTCCAGCCCTGCTCCCTCTCTCACTGCCATGGGGAGGTGGGGACAGATTAAGGCCCCAGCAGTAAGGGAGGGAGTGAGTCACAGGTAGGAGCAGGGGCTAGTGGGAGTGGGGGACAAGTGGAGGCCTGGGGGGCACATGTCCCCCAGGCCTCCTTTTGTCCCACCACCCAGCCCAGCCAGGGCCCCACTCACTGCAGCCTCTGTTTCTGCCTGTGCCTCGTCATGGCTGGGGCTTCAATTTCCCCTGCCCCATCCCCCACAGACTTACCTGGGTGCCCCCCAATATTTTTTTCACCCTCTGCCGAGATCTGCCCCCCACTTCCCTCCCCACAGACTGACCTGCAGGGTGTGGGGGTGAGCACAAGGTAGATCTTTGGTTGCTTTTTAATTTAAAAAGTGATCTCCCACTAAAAAAGGTTGGAGATTAATTCAACAAAAAGAAGAATGGAACATGACTTGATTACAGAATGTAGGTACCTCCATAGGCAGAAAACGTTGGGCAGTAAAATGCTAGTGGAGAAATTTGCATGTGTGTTTTAGTCAGCTGAAACTAGGTGATTCCAATTAAATACTAGGCACACATTTTTAACAGTGTTAATGATTAACCAGTGCAATGGGCTGCCAAAGGAAGTGGTGTACAGGAAACCCTTGCTATTTGTGAACTCTGGGTTCATGGATTCAAATAGTCATGGGGGAGGGCAGAGCTGGGAGGTGGGCGGAGAGCGAGCGCCGGGGACATGGAGGGAGGTAGGGGCAGCAGCATCTTCTCCCCTGGAGGCAGCCGTGGCAGCACCCGGGGGCAAGGGGTTGGTCCCCAGGCACTGTGGGGGAGCCCCACAAACAATGCGAGGGGAGCTGTGGGTGGCTGTGGGGTCAAACGGGGAGCCCCATCAGTATTCACCGATTTCGCCATTCTCGGGGATCTCCGGAAAGTATCCCCTGTGAATGGGAAGGGTCTCCTGTAATCTCCATTTTTTTGTGTCTCTCTCTGAAACTTAGGTTATTTTGCCTAGCATGGGAGTAAAAGATGACCAGTGGCCTGTGATACACAGGTGGCCATTCTAGATGACCTCTGGGTTGCTTCTGTCCTGGAGCTGTTTAAAACTATGAATGCAGGATTTCAAACAGCACATTTACATTCCACACTCCTGTATGGTCATGAAAGTACCCTTATGTACCAATGAATAGTTCTTTCTCTCTTTAAAGACACTTATAACACATGCATCACCTGTTTCTGAGACCTAGAATTATTGATGAACTCAAGTAGTTTAAACCCAAATTCAGGACTCTGCCTGAGACACCCTTCTAAAAGGGATCAATGACAGGGACACCTATCAACCCATTATTCATTGCTAATCTTTTCATTCTTACTATGAATTTAAATTAGTGACTCGCCTACCTCGCAACTGAAGAATAGAACAGGCCTGCCACTTCATGGCAGAGACTATTAAGCAAGATTCATAGCTTATTTTGTTTCTTATTCAAGCATGAGATGCTTGGTATTGAACTAGAGGAATGTTCAGCTTATCTATGACTTAGGATGGATAAGCATTCCCAAGTGCTTTATAACTGGCAATTGTTCAGTAATTTTGCTAATACAATACTATGATTTCATAGTCACTTGGGATTTTTCAGTTCAAATAGAGCAGACCAAGGGACCTGGCTCTGTTTAGAAAGTACCACATACAAGCAGTTTTAATGTGCAAAGGCTACATTGATCTATTGCCTTGATATCAAATCTTAGCAGAAAACATTACAAGTACGTCCTATTTCCAGTTTTAAAATGGCAGTCTCTCCCATTGTAACATCAGAAAATAATTAGTGCTGATGTGTGCAAATTCATATATGCTGAGATGAGGATATACCCTCAAAAGTCTAACTCTAATGTTTTTTGCTTTATTGTGACCTGCTTCTCTTAGGCATTATTGTATATTTACACTTGCAAAGCTGCTGGCACTTTCCCTAAATGACGCACAATTTGAATGGAACAGGATCACACACCTGATGCCTCGTACACAAAAACATCTCAAATGAAACATATCATAAAGTACATAGCCAAAACGGCTGCAAGCTGTTGTAGCAATGAATCAATAGATGACAGACAGACTATAGTACATTCCTGTTCGGCAATCATTAAATCATAAATTGTAAGAAATACAAGAAAAAAAAAATGTCTCCCTTAGGGTTGTATTATGCTGTCCATTACATAGCAGCTAAGCACTAATGGCCTGAATTTCAAAGGTTCTGCATAATAACTGCTCCTATAGCAGGTTCCTGTACCACTGGAAATAAGCTGCATTCATATTCTTAAAAAGTCCCCCTCTCTCTCCACAGTTGGAGATAAATTGACAGGGGAGTTAATATTCCTGTGCAATGGACTTAACTGTAGGTCTCGCTCGGGAACAGCCTGGTGGCATCCCGGCCCCAATCCCCCAAACCTCCAAACCAGCCAGCCTGGCCAGCATGCAGATCTGGGAGAACATGCCCCTCATGCCTTCCTGGGCTGCGTGCCCCACGCTCCCCAGACAAGCTGCTTGTGGCTCTGTCCCGTGCCCTGCCTGTCCCATGCCCTACCTGCCCCTGCTCCAGCCCTGCTCCCTCTCTCACTGCCATGGGGAGGTGGGGACAGATTAAGGCCCCAGCAGTAAGGGAGGGAGTGAGTCACAGGTAGGAGCAGGGGCTAGTGGGAGTGGGGGACAAGTGGAGGCCTGGGGGGCACATGTCCCCCAGGCCTCCTTTTGTCCCACCACCCAGCCCAGCCAGGGCCCCACTCACTGCAGCCTCTGTTTCTGCCTGTGCCTCGTCATGGCTGGGGCTTCAATTCGCCCCAACCCCACCATGGTCCTTTCCCCTCCACTTGCCCCATCCCCCACAGACTTACCTGGGTGCCCCCCAATATTTTTTTCACCCTCTGCCGAGATCTGCCCCCCACTTCCCTCCCCACAGACTGACCTGCAGGGTGTGGGGGTGAGCACAAGGTAGATCTTTGGTTGCTTTTTAATTTAAAAAGTGATCTCCCACTAAAAAAGGTTGGAGATTAATTCAACAAAAAGAAGAATGGAACATGACTTGATTACAGAATGTAGGTACCTCCATAGGCAGAAAACGTTGGGCAGTAAAATGCTAGTGGAGAAATTTGCATGTGTGTTTTAGTCAGCTGAAACTAGGTGATTCCAATTAAATACTAGGCACACATTTTTAACAGTGTTAATGATTAACCAGTGCAATGGGCTGCCAAAGGAAGTGGTGTACAGGAAACCCTTGCTATTTGTGAACTCTGGGTTCATGGATTCAAATATTCATGGGGGAGGGCAGAGCTGGGAGGTGGGCGGAGAGCGAGCGCCGGGGACATGGAGGGAGGTAGGGGCAGCAGCATCTTCTCCCCTGGAGGCAGCCGTGGCAGCACCCGGGGGCAAGGGGTTGGTCCCCAGGCACTGTGGGGGAGCCCCACAAACAATGCGAGGGGAGCTGTGGGTGGCTGTGGGGTCAAACGGGGAGCCCCATCAGTATTCACCGATTTCGCCATTCTCGGGGATCTCCGGAAAGTATCCCCTGTGAATGGGAAGGGTCTCCTGTAATCTCCATTTTTTTGTGTCTCTCTCTGAAACTTAGGTTATTTTGCCTAGCATGGGAGTAAAAGATGACCAGTGGCCTGTGATACACAGGTGGCCATTCTAGATGACCTCTGGGTTGCTTCTGTCCTGGAGCTGTTTAAAACTATGAATGCAGGATTTCAAACAGCACATTTACATTCCACACTCCTGTATGGTCATGAAAGTACCCTTATGTACCAATGAATAGTTCTTTCTCTCTTTAAAGACACTTATAACACATGCATCACCTGTTTCTGAGACCTAGAATTATTGATGAACTCAAGTAGTTTAAACCCAAATTCAGGACTCTGCCTGAGACACCCTTCTAAAAGGGATCAATGACAGGGACACCTATCAACCCATTATTCATTGCTAATCTTTTCATTCTTACTATGAATTTAAATTAGTGACTCGCCTACCTCGCAACTGAAGAATAGAACAGGCCTGCCACTTCATGGCAGAGACTATTAAGCAAGATTCATAGCTTATTTTGTTTCTTATTCAAGCATGAGATGCTTGGTATTGAACTAGAGGAATGTTCAGCTTATCTATGACTTAGGATGGATAAGCATTCCCAAGTGCTTTATAACTGGCAATTGTTCAGTAATTTTGCTAATACAATACTATGATTTCATAGTCACTTGGGATTTTTCAGTTCAAATAGAGCAGACCAAGGGACCTGGCTCTGTTTAGAAAGTACCACATACAAGCAGTTTTAATGTGCAAAGGCTACATTGATCTATTGCCTTGATATCAAATCTTAGCAGAAAACATTACAAGTACGTCCTATTTCCAGTTTTAAAATGGCAGTCTCTCCCATTGTAACATCAGAAAATAATTAGTGCTGATGTGTGCAAATTCATATATGCTGAGATGAGGATATACCCTCAAAAGTCTAACTCTAATGTTTTTTGCTTTATTGTGACCTGCTTCTCTTAGGCATTATTGTATATTTACACTTGCAAAGCTGCTGGCACTTTCCCTAAATGACGCACAATTTGAATGGAACAGGATCACACACCTGATGCCTCGTACACAAAAACATCTCAAATGAAACATATCATAAAGTACATAGCCAAAACGGCTGCAAGCTGTTGTAGCAATGAATCAATAGATGACAGACAGACTATAGTACATTCCTGTTCGGCAATCATTAAATCATAAATTGTAAGAAATACAAGAAAAAAAAAATGTCTCCCTTAGGGTTGTATTATGCTGTCCATTACATAGCAGCTAAGCACTAATGGCCTGAATTTCAAAGGTTCTGCATAATAACTGCTCCTATAGCAGGTTCCTGTACCACTGGAAATAAGCTGCATTCATATTCTTAAAAAGTCCCCCTCTCTCTCCACAGTTGGAGATAAATTGACAGGGGAGTTAATATTCCTGTGCAATGGACTTAACTGTAGGTCTCTTTGTATAAATTCTAGAAGAGTTGAGGTCCTCCCCAAACAGTAATAGTCTGGTTTCTAGTCCAGGAGAGGACTGGACCTGGATGGTCAGCCTTGTTATGCTGTCACTCCTAATAGCGCCAAAGGGCTGTGTTTGAGTAAGGCTTTTACCCACTTGATAAAGCACCAAGGCTGCTCTGGGAGGAATGCTAGTGGTTATATTTGTTGAAGAGGTGTGCCAAGAGGCACTTCCCAGCACATGCCTGTAGCATCTGGGGGTATGTAGGCTTTGGAAGGCATAATCCTCTAACACCCTGAATTGATATGAAACAGTCCTCCACTTCCTCTTCGTACAATCTGTTCAGCTTTGTTAGAAGCAAAAGTGAGGATCTTCCTTGTAGTTTAACCAGCCTCCTGACTAACATGGGATCCAAGTTCTTATAAAAAATCAATTAAAATTAAGTATGTAATTGATTGGTAAGAGTTTGCAAAAACAAATATTGCATGCAAAGGAATATAGTGCCAAACTGTATACAGTTATCTAATTAAAAGAAAACTGCTATATCATATTTTATTGCTTGATAATAGATCATACAGGGCTGCAGTTGTTTCTAAAAATTGCTACGCGGGGATAATTTACCAATTAAAAAAAACATACATCTAACAGGAGTGAGGCTGGATGGGATACCTGTACCAGACTCCTTGGGGCTTCTCAAGTTTCATGTCACATCCCCACCTGGGGTCATTGTGGAGTTCAAACCTTGGACTTACATGGTTAACAGGAGCAGAGATTGTTACTGGCAGAAGTCATGAGAAGTGGAGAAAGCCACTGTCTTAATGAGAGCTATGCACAATTCATTTACATTATAAAACATTTAAATTATAAAGCCATTAACCCTAACCTATAGTCATCTTCTGCAAATGTTCTGAGTACCAGAACTTTTAGAAAGACATCCCACTGCAGCCTAGTGGATCAGATTATAATCCCAAAGGATGGGACCTGTTTAAATGAGGCAGAAAGGCTCCCAGAAGAATTGCCATTCTGTGAAGAGGTTTCCATACTTGCAAACAGCTGGTAGAGAAGCCCCTGGGTATGCCTGAAGGTGGTTTAGAGGAAATAGATAAGTATGGTTTGGGTGGTACTGCACTCCAGCAACTCAGGGCTGCACAGCAGCTCTCAGTCAGTCACACAAGACTACTGTGTGCAATATTGGAACTGATCTGTGTTGTCCAAGGGGGCTGGGCACGCCCCAAATTCAGTGAGTGCAAAAGATGCAACACATCTTCCAGTCCTGATCTTAAGGGAAAAGTACAATGCCTCATATTAGCAGTTGTGCATTGCAGTATACAAGAAACTTGCAAAGTATGTATTTTGAGGAAAACATTAGGAATATTCCTTGGAAATTACCTTGTGTGAAGTCTTCATTAGGGTTACTGGGAAGCTTTCCAGGTTACTCCAGATTACTTTAAGAATAGTTTGGTACTCAGGGGTGTTGTTATTTCTTAATGTAATACAGTAGCGTAGCTTCAGTGTAAAAATGGGTAAAAGATAAGCAAATAAAACAAGATTGCAGTTAACATTCAGAGAAGTTCACCAATAATCCCTCCTGAAAATATTCACTTGGACCCAGTCTTGCAATTTTTCCAAACAATAAGAGCATTTTATTAATTTCTGTTTCATGCTCTGCTTTAATCTGTCCTTTGGTCTTGGAGCTGCCAGATTCTAATAAGTAGGTCACCTAGTTCTTTCTGAACTCTGCTTTCTGCAGCACAGTGAAAATTAGCATTTTCTGTGACATACATTTGGGGCTTTTATAATGATCATGGATAGCAATTTTAATTCCTTTTTCTTCAAGATTTTTCTCCTTGTTGTTTGTATTCTTAATAATAAAATGGAAATGTAAAATGCTTGTAATTTATGGGAGAGCATACAGTCATACATATACTTAACTATGTGTATACTCACACACACACACACACACATGAATGTTCAATAACAATTAAACCTGGCAAATATGAATCTAAGATTAAAACTGCAATTTGTTTGTTGGCCTAAATACACAGACAGTATTGCAAGAATATATATTCTTGGATACATTTAAAGCTGCTGGATTGTATCTCTCTTTTGTTCAGTGCCAGGCACTTTGTTGGTTTTCAATAAATGCATACAAATACAAAAAAACCTTTTAAACAAAAAACACAGTATGTGTTACTTGTGCTTGACTATTTAACAGGAATCTAGTGAAACGACAACCCTAAAATGTTGTGCACCTCATCCACAAGAGGGCACTCATGAGCTGTTCTAAAAAGCCATTCAGAAAACCAAAAATCCAGTTGGATGTTACTGTCAGTTGAAGGATTATACTGGCTGAATGTTTTTCATTTTCTCTTCTACATTATTCTGATACTGTTGGATAGATGTTTGGGGTTTAGACAGTCAACAAAGGGCACTAGCAGTAGAAATATGCAACTTGCTCTGGCGTGACAAGATACTTGAGTGTGAACTTTCAGATTTGCTGGCCAAGTTACTACAGCACAAGGATGTTCCTATTTTTGATCAAACAAGGGAAATATGTAATTCCTACTGTCTACTCAGCACTTTCTCTGATATTAACGAAGAGACAGTTTCCTTCCACTGAGGGTGCACAGGAGACAATATAGCTAGTGAAATAGCATAGGAGGTTTGAAACCTGCTATAAAATGAGTTAAAGACAAACTTTTAATCACATAAGAATAGCCTATGCTCTTTGTGGCATTTTATAGCATATTTATGTGCATACCATACACAACCTCTTAACAAAAAATAATCATCCAAAATTGGAGTACATGCCTTAAGTGAAAAAACTGATTTCTGTGCCAGAATGGAGGCATGACAATGTTAGAATGGCTGCTGAGGTTTGTGCTTGGCTCCCAGCTACATTGAGCAGGGGCAGAGTCTACTCCTCAACATTGTCTTCTCCCTGCAGCTGTAAAGCTAGAGGTTTAACCCTCTCACAGCTGCTGCTGAAATGGCAGCAGTCTTTGGCTGAGCAGCAAGGAATAAGGAGTGAAGGTAGTGGGTGGATACTGCCTCAACTCCATGCAGCCAGCATTCAGCAATGGCGAGTTTGTGCTGACAGGTAACACTGGAAATGTGTGGTGTTGTGTCCCCCCCGCAATTTGCCTTCCTAAAAAAAGGTGTGTGTCTTATTCAGGATGTGTTGTATGCATATAAATATGGTACTAAGAAATGGAGTATAGGGAATATTCAAAATATTCCCATAATAAGATGAAGAAAATCAGATCTAGCATTCAAAGGATGCAACCACTAGAGTCAGAAATCCAAATGTCTGCAGGATGAGTCAGGAGAGGCACACAAAAACTGGCACTAATGTGAAAGTCAACAAATACTCTGCTTTTTCATTGTTTGAGTGGGAACTATTCATTCTGAAATGTGTTAGTTTTATATGGCTTCTCTTAATGAGATAGTAAAGCATCTCAGCTAGAGCTTTGTAACCAGCATTGTGTAATGGCCACCCTAATCATTATCACTCTGCATCTTGACATGCTGAGGCACCTAATATGCAGCTCTGAATCAGATACCTAAACTCCAGTGGGAGCAGGGGTTCAGACACACCCCTGTGCCTGACATTTTTTACTGGGTAGCTGCAGGCATCTCCCTTCTCAGCCCATGAGTAGTTTGGGTCACCCTTAACAGGTGACTCAGTCTGCCCATTCAATGTATAAGAAGTGTAGGATCATCTTCCTGGGGCAAGATATTTAAGGTGAAGGACCTGCAAAGCTCATTTAAATCTGGCCCAGAAGCAAAGAACTAATGAACATGTTATTTTTTCAAGCCAAATGACCAAAAGGGTTAAGAATATTTAGATAGCATTTAGAGGCAGCTAATGACAGAGAAAATGATACTTCACCTCACAGTTCCTACTAAGAAAGCACACTTTTTCCTGCACTACATAAATGAATCTCAGGCTAGGAAAAGAAAACAATTCAGTTTTGCCAAACATCACTGTCTTCTGCTTTAATCTTCCATGAAGGCCACTGTAGCCAGACGTCAGGTTCTATGACCCTGAATAAAGATACAGAGCTACTCCTCTGATTCATCTGGCAGCAAATATCAGGTAGCTTCGTTTGCTCCTACTGAAGAGGGCAAAAGTTGAAGCCTTGAAGGCTGTAAGATGAAACAAAAGCATTACAGGGAAAGCTAGATCACATTAAAATTACATTTAAGGATAAAGGGAAGTCTCAGATAGGGGTTGAGTTCTGAATACAAACCTTATGTAACTTTGTGTACATGCTGTATAAATACACATGCTACAAAGTACATATTTCTAACCTGGGGTTTATGGGGTTTTTTCCATGGAGCAGGTCTTTTTTTCTATATGCTTAAGTTTATTAAGGTGTTTCATTCTGTATTCCTTTCTCTGTTGCTCTAAACCTGTATTTGGCTGACCGTTCTTGCCCATAGTAGTGGTCACTACACGTAGGCATGAGTATAAGAATGTCAGAGAAGTGCCTTGTAAGTCATATTTGAGTTGTAGAGGTCATAGTTCCATTGTAAGCAACCTGAATAGATCTTGTGCATCTGTGTTTAGGAAATATTATGCAATGAATACATTATTCAATTGTGGGGTTAGATTATTTACAAAATTAATTCTTCAGCCTTATAAAGGGAGCTTTGGGTACCAGCCAGTTTGAACCTCTAGCAAGGGGAGAACTGGGATCTAGTTTAATTTCTAACCCATGTTAGAAATTAAACTTTAAAGGGGGCAGCTGATGACTGATAAAGATACTGCAACATGGTCAAGCAGGTCAGCTGGAGTCAGAAGACAGATGCTTACATTTTACAGTCTCGTGAAAGATTTCAGTGCCTTATCAAAACATTGGAATCATTCGTTTTTGAATACATCCTAGAAGGACTGAAGGAAGGAAGGACAATGTTTTTAGTCAGAAACGTTCTCTCAGTTTAAATTGCTTTTGATTTTTTTAAACTTTATTTTCAACAGGCCAATGTGGCTTTAGAATGCAGATATCAATAGCTGTAAATAGCTACTAAAATAGCATGATTTTATAAGAAAGGTACCTTTAAAGTGCCTTGTAAGATGTGCTTTGTGAGTGCCTTGTAAGATGTTGCTATTATACTATTGTTAGGAAACTGTAATGACCACTCTAATCATATGCTTGGTATTCTCTGGATAATATTAATGCTCAGTTCTAGAAGCTTAACACATTTTCTTCTTTTGTTATTTCTGTCGTTATATTAGTTCTGCCTCCTAAAGTTTGACTGCAGATGACCCTGGGTTGCAGCTAGATGTTTTGTCAGGAAATGAGCAAAATGAGAAAGAAAGCTAATTAAACTGTTTTAATTAGTAATGTTAGGTGCAGTAGCACAATGTATGTCTCTTTGAATACAGTTTCAAAAACTAGGCCTGTTGTGGGAGCTGATGATACTTCATTAATAAAAAAGCAGTGAACTTAGGGCAAAATAGCAGCTGCACATTCCCCATCTGTTTTCTGCTCCCTTATATGAATTCGTACAGTCGCCTGCAGGTGGTGTCTGTGCCTTGTTAACACAAAAAACCCCTAGCTGGACCATTTAGAAAATGTAATATGTTATCCTTTTGCATTTCTGGTGTAATGAAATGTATGCCACTTGGTTCCTTGATGTGAGAAAATGAGATATAGTGAAATTAATAGACCCACATCCCAAAGGATGTTCCAGAAAATAAAAGCAGCATGTCAGAGAAGAGGGGGAAATGCCTGTTGGAAGGATAATACCTTACTTTCCCAATATTTTAAGTAGAAATAGAGAAAAGAAGTCCCTCTACTATAAATGCTGTGTGCCCCCGGAGGCTGGGGGTGCATGGCAACCGCCTGCAGGTGGCGGCAGCAGAGGTGTGATGGCAGCGGCAGGGGAGGAGGGGAGGGGATGGCGAGCACCAACCAGCGGTCGGCAACCACCCTCAGATGCCGCTGGCAGCATCAGCAGCAGCCAGTGGTGAGCAGGGACTGCCCGCAGATGCCACTGGCAATGTCAGCAGTGAGGGGAAGGAGGGATGGTGAGAGGTGACTGCCAGCAGGCGCCACCGGCAGCATTGGCAGCACTTTTTGCAGGGGGTACACCACCAAGCTCAGGGGGGTGCGCCACCAAGCTCAGGGGGTGCACATGCATCTCTGTGCACCCCCTATGCGTTGCCAATGCCCTCTACCTATGTGATCTCTTGAGCATATATTCACAACCTTTTATAAAAGCAGGATGTTGGCTGCTGTGGCAGGTTAAGGTATTATGTCTTGTGCTATGTCAGAATTGACAGCCGTTTTACAAAGAGTTTAAATTATGGATTGTATAGAATGGTTTGGATAGGGATGATCCTGCTTCAGGTAGTGGTTTGTACTGGATGACCTCCGGAGGGCCCTTCCAACCCTATTTGTCTATGATTTCTTTGCTATTGAGACATTTTTAAATTTTGGCTTTCAGGCTGACTTCACCTGTTCAAAGTGATCCATGTGAAACCTACTGCATCAGCCATTTTGTAAAAGAGAATGTGGCTAGATTCTGAAAACCTTTGACTATACAAAAAGGCCCATTGTTTGAATAAAGTTGTACTTTATCCTTACACAGCATAGAGTGCTTTTACAGAGAGTTTGTCTTGCCCAATTCAAACAGCAACTCAGTGGCAGAGACAGACTGGAACCAGAGTTAAATTTTGTCCTCACATTGATGGTGATGCTTCCATTGACTTTTAGAGACAGACAGGATTTCTCTCCAGACCTTTTGAATCCCAGCCCCACATGTCATCCAATGGACAACAGCTCCTTCCTTGCTACTTGTGATGAAGGCTCAGTAACTTCTTACACGAATAGGTCATAATCAGCTATAGATGCATTTCATGTGCATGGGGAAATTGTGTTAGCAACCTGAAGCCAAGATTTTGCACTCCTTACTCTAAATTAAGTACCACCTAACTGGACAAGTAGTTCCACTGACTGTCTCAATTCTTCACCATAAATAGGCATATTGCTATAGTCTACTATGTATTAAAATGCTTTGTGTTTGAAAATAAACTGGAAACATTTGAAGTGTTTGCTACCTTTCTGCTTCCTTTATGCAGAAACGTCTCAATTAATGTAGCCTGCTTGCTAAAATATGGGAATGTTTGTGTTATGGTTCAGATTCAAAGCCAACTAAAGTCAAGAGAGTCTTCCATTGGCTATGCTGGGTTTCATATCTGGCCGTTGAAAATATGTAAAATTGGCCTGATTTTCATATTTATGTAGCATCGACCCCTCATCTTGCCTTGAAGCAGGAGTTGTGGGTACGTCGTACTTCTGAGGATCAAGTCAAATTAGTATTATTTAAAAAAGAGAAACCAGTGTGGCAGGCCAGATTTAGGCCCTGGACAAGCATGCCTATTAAGAGTGCCAAATAGCAGGGGAACACATGTGCATGGCCAAAGTAGCACTTCAAAAGTAGCCAAAGCACTTCAAAAATACCCCCTAAAAATGAGGAATCTTTGAATTGCTTCTTTTTGAAGCACTTCCTAAAATGTTTGTATGCTCCAGGAGGGATGATAGGGATGATCCTGCTGGCCCATGAGCACTCTCCTGTGTGCCTCAGCTGTTTTGGGGACCTCTTGGAACCATAGGCCAAGAGGCATGCATAGATTCCTATCATGAAGATCAGTACTGCTGTTTGTCTTTATGGCCATTTTGTAATGCTTCGGTAGGTTGGGGTGGAAGGACCATATATCTGTATAGCAGTGGATTTTAAGCACTCAGGGATTTGTAGCACTTTAAAGGCTAAGACAGAGGTTACATTTGTTGTGTGATCAGCCCCTTGAAAGTGCTCTACAGCCATGTCCTTACAGAAGTGCATGGCTGCAGGATACTTTAAAAATCCCTGATCCCATGACAAATTAACCATCATGATATGAGGGTTCAGAAGAAGGTGCTCCGAAGTGTGAGAGAAGCTGCAGACATACTGCTTCTCAGATGCAGCTCCAAAGCAGAGCTCAATTTCCCCCACCCTTCCAACCCAATAGCGAAAGTCTGTCAGTCTTCTGAACTGCCATGAGTTGGACTGGGGAGCTGCACATTTGTCAGCAAAATGTTTGACTGGCTGTGGCCTTAGTATTTAACATTCTCTTCTCTAGTAGCATCAAAATAATTTCTCATGGGCCTCTGAGCAGAACAACAGCCAACTAGTATTAGTTCAGAATTCTGTCTTCTATGTCGTAGCTGTATTTTGCAAATATTTGATTAAAAACATCCTGGTGATGAGTGCTGCAGCTCCTGCTGATGTCAGTGCCTGGTGAAGAGATTGTTCAGGTCCATATTTCATAGATTTCATAGATTTTAGGGTCAGAAGGGATTTATTAGATCATCGAGTCTGACCCCCTGCCCTGGGCAGG
>NW_005841829.1:3862648-3871198 GCF_000455745.1 Alligator sinensis
GTGCTGGGGTCAGATTACCCCAGCCAGGTTTTTGTCCCATCTCCTCTTAAATACCTCCAAGGAAGGGAACAGCACCACCTCCCTTGGAAGCATATTCCATATTTTGGCAACCCTCACTGTAAAGAATGTTTTCTTTATGTCCAGTCTAAATTTGCTCTCTTTCAGTTTGTGGCCATTGTTTCTAGCTACCTTGATAGGTACCCTGGTAAACATTGTATCCCCTATTTCCTGCTGTCCCCCCAATAAGTTTGTAGATGGCTAGAAGATCACCTCTTAGCCTTCTCTTGCAGAGGCTGAAGAGATTCAGGTCCCTCAGCTATTACTAAAAGCTAAAAATTTGATACTACATCACAGTAATCATTGGGAGTGTGACTCTCTCACTTCGAATATCTGTTCCCGTGCTACCTTGGCACGGGCACCTGGTGGTAGGCGTGGTGAGGCTTTGTTCAACTTCTGAAAGGGGCCTCGATCACCCCAGGGAAGACCCCAGAACTCTCCTGCCATGACTTTGAATGTACCTTCAGTGGTGGGGTTCCCCATTGGAGGTCCCTCGGGATCAAACGCTCCTCCTGATGGATATTCTTGGGGCTCCATCTCCCCTATACCCCTTCCATGTGCCAACCTCTGACAGGCCACCTGATCTCAATGCGGTCAGCCCTCTGATCCTGATGATCTTTACTTCTCATGCCCCTTTGGTATCAGATCCTAGTCTTTTCTTCTTTCCTGCGGGTTACAGGTCTGCTGTGGGTTCACCCCTTTGAGGGTGCCTCTCCCGCTGCATGTCAGCTGCTTGTTGATTCTCATGAGCAGCCCATGTATCAGGGTGGCACCCTGATCCCCTCACTATAGGCACAGAGAAAATAAGGACAAAATAGGAAAACTGCAAAGGAATACGCACATGCAAGAAAGATATGAAACAGGAATACATGAAGAAAAGATGGCGGGTAAAGAAAAAGGGAAGATCAGGCTAAACTGCCTTTGCCCCTGTCCTACCTTAGAGTTTGTGTCTGCCTGTGTCTCCCCATGCTGCTCCGCTCTCAGCTTTCCCTGAGGGCTTCCTCTATCCCTTCCCCGATCAGCTCCTTTCTGGTGCTCTGGGGCTGTGGGTGTCTGGTGGGGAGAGCCTCCGTCATCCCCTGTACTTCTGCCACTCTTCCCAGAGTGGAATCTTCTCCTGCACACCGGTGCTGCCCGTGACCAGTGTGGAGGTGTGTTATAGTCACTGCTGCCTGAGATGTTTTTCCCCAGGCAGGGTCTTCCTTCACATGCCGGCGCTGCCTGCCGCCAGCATGGAGAGCCTCTACAGCGTCCGTTGCTTCTCCTGCTCTCTGCTCCTGCTGGCTGGTGTCCACTTTTATTCTAGCCAGCCGGCGATTGCTCGTGATGTCGCCTGCCAATCCCAGCTGTAGATAAGTGCAGCTGATGAACTGTGCAGGCTTCTCTCTTTGGCGTTGTTTGTCCTGTGTCTGGATACCTAAAGTGGGTGAGTAACTCTTGATTTCAGGGTCTTTCTTCTGTGGGTGTGTAGCCTGTGTCCCGGGTCCCCCTATGGAGGGGTTTTTTTGCTCCCCCATGATTGTACCCCTGGGACAGGGAGAATTGCCATTGGATTAAGCAAAAGCAAGCTTGGACACAAATGGAGTGAATGGGAGAGCTGAATGAAACTTTTCTTTGCTGAGAGTACAGACATTTGATTTTTTGCTTTCCTCTTATCTTCAAGCCATGCATCATGTTGATAATCTGTGTTGCATAATCCAGTGCTTGTGTGTTTTTTCTAACTGTTGTTCTCCCCTCTGTTTTTGCAGTGATTTTTTTCCCTATCTTCTATCCGCTAAAAGGCAGATGTGGGGTTTTATCAGCACCTTTATCAAGAATACTTCACTGAATGGGATGCTTTAAAGCAAGGCTACTACTTGTTTTTTGTTTGTACGGGTTTTTTTGTTTTTGTTCTTTGTTTCCCTCCCACATTATGACTTTACAAAATAGCTTTCAACCTGAAGGATCTCAAAGCTTCTTAGCAGCTAGTATTCAAGTCACAGACAAGGATCACATCATCCACAAATGGAGGAGATTAGCAACATGCTGCTGTGTTACTCAACATCACAGGGCGGGCAGTTTAAGAACTTATTGTCCAGCTGAAACTTCAGGGAGAATTTAAGAAGGCAAAAAAGTAATTAATTGAATTGGATTTGGCCAGGACAGAAGCTTTAATATGTTGTATCTTCTTCTTTCCATTTCAGAGCAGCTTCATGGATATGGGCAACAATACTATAACCCTGCCATCAATTCCTTTCAGGGCTTGTTCCTCCATTCAGCATAATTCAGTCATGGTAGTATCCAGCCATCAAGTCAATGGTCAGTCTTCAGGTTGTGTTTGCATGATTTTCTTTGCCATTCTATCACCTGTTTGTCTCCCACTGTGTCCCCTCCACCATAATTTTTTCAATTATAGCCAGTCTAATACCTTGATTTCATATCCTGCTCTCTTTCCAGATCCTTTATTTGTCTCAGAATCACTCCATTTCAGACCTGCCATCTTTCCAAGAGCTCTCATCTCTACTGCCTCCAGGCTTTTGATGTTCATTTTATTTAAAGCTGCTATTTCCAGTCCATAGAGTAATACTGTTATCATTGTTTTGATAAATATGCACTTTGTTACCAAACAGAATGTTTTTATTGGTGCATAATTTCATCATTTTCTGTGCAGGTCCTACAGCCAATGCACATCTCCATTTTAACTTGTTTTTGATGGAACTGTTGACAATGATTGGTCTGCCAAGGTACACAAAAATCTAATTGTTCTATGGCTTCAAAGATGCTGCATGTCAACATTTTGTCTGCTGCCTCTTTTCCAGCTATAACTGCTTTGTTTCTTGACATTTCATGTCAGGCCACATCAAGCACACTGATATTACAAGGTAGTAAAGGGTATCATCATTAATTCAAACATGCTGGCCGGTGCTGAAATATGCGCATAACCATACATTTTGATGATACAATGTCATGTTCTCCAACTTCCTTGTAATGTCCAGTTGAAGCACAGGATGACAAACTATGATACTCCATGTCTCTTTCTCTTTCATCAAACTTTTACTTGAAGCACTTGCTTAATTTTCTATTTATTCTTGCAAAACCACAGACATTTGTATACATAGCTTTTATTGTTGCAGTAATCTTATTTGGAATTGTCATATCATTTTGTTTCACTCCAGACTGAATTATATGACCTTATGCCGTAAATTGACGTTTTCACTTTTTCACATTTACTTACAGCATGATTGTTTTTGGCATGACAAACTTATGCATATTTGGATTAGCAGGATTTTCTTTCTTCAAGATGAGTGCAACTCTTGTCTTTAATCTGTTAGTTGATATTTATTCCCACATCTTCTTGTATAATTTTTTCTGATGCTTTGATGACACTTGTCCTACCAGTTTTTAATAGCTAGAGCCTGGACACATGACACCTGCTCTGATGTAAATTACACCAGGACCTGGAGTGGATAGACAGAAAGATGTCCAGGAGTAGTTGCTCACAGTGGGTAGTATTACAGTGCCTTGACACGGCCAATACGGCTACAACCTGGATATCTGACACATGGAAGATATTGAATTTTAGCTGATTTTTAAAAATTGAAATTTTAATAATTTCCCAAGCAGAAAACAACTTTCACCATCTGAAACCTGAGATACTTCTTCTGCCTTTGTCTAAGGTAATTTGCATCATCACAGCCTCACAGGAGAGCTGAGAGACTCTTTACCAGCTAAGAACTGCCTGCCCAGAGGAGTTTTCCATCTATTGACTCCTCTGTGAAATCCTATGAAATATGAACTTTCATTTCTTCCCAGGAGAACTTTTGTAATCTTTTTTCAAATGCCTGATAAAGGGTGTTTGTGCCTGAAAGCTTGCAATTAAAGAATTTTTTTTTGCAAAAATCTTGTTGGTCTAATAAAAGATCACCTCTACCATAAGCCCTGATTGCTTTTTCCTCTAGACCAATATGGCTACAACCTGGATACTTGACACTAGGTGGCAGGAGAACAGATCATAGCAAACATAAAGCTTATAGCATTGTAGCTACTAGTATCATTTTACTCTTGATTTTTCCCAGAGTAACTATACCACCTTCAAGTAAGCTATGCTGGTGTAGCCTTGTGAATTATGTATTTGCTCCTTGTTCACACAAATGTAAAACTAATTACAAATGTAATGGGTCCATGACCAAAACTGATACATTTTGTTTTGAAAGAGTTGTGGAAAAATCTAGATTGGTAGCTTTTCCTGTGTGTTCCGATGCACCTTTTCATGAGCAAGCCAGATGCTTCATATGACAAACAGCACACCTGGCTTTTAACAGTCATGCCTTTTATATAATGTTCAGGTACAGAATATATCATCCTTAGAATAGAAAATGTTCCTCATCAGTCCTCAGGACTCTTCTGTTTATTCACACTGACATTTCCAAACCCCTTTTGAGATCAATGGCCTGCATGCAAAGAGTATGTCTTAGTATTTTGATAGTACTGTGGACAGTATAGGAATTGTCATACCGGATAGGTTCAGTGGTTCATCTGGTCTAGATCATGCCTCCAACAGCAGCAAAAGCCAATTGTACAACCAGTTTTCCCCTAACAAATCTGCCTGTGGATGTTTTCATTACCTGCAGAAGTGCCTGATCCAGTTTTGAAATTTGTTAATGCTAAGACTCAGGAACATGTAATGGTAGTGAGGGCAATAGTTTAATTGTGAATTAGATAAAAAGTGCTTTTATCATTTTAAATGTGTTAATTTTCAATGTCCGCAAATGTTTCCTTGTTGTTCTATTATGAGAGGCCAAATAAAAGCTCGCTGTTTTCTGTGCCCTCTCCTGTCATTCATAATTATGTACATCCCTTTTTTGGAGAGAGAAATTTAGCACTAAATATCTCTGTTATTTGAGTTGTAAATTCCTTCCATGTGTTGTTTCTATAATCATGATTCATTATACAAATAGATGCAGTCAAGCAGTTCTATTCCAGTAAACCATGTGGTTTATTTCACTTCACCCCTCCTACATTTTTTGCCCTCATATTGCCCTAAACAGCATCTTGCTCTTTAATAGTCCCCTATCTCCTGTTGTTTAACAGCTCCCTTTCTTCTCTTATTCTTTTGGACAGAGCAGGATATAAATAAATAATTTCTTGGTTCTCACTTTTTTTCATGTTGCCTGCTCAGGCTAGAACACTCTCTCTTCTGGTGTACCAAGAACCATTGTCTTAAGGAAAGGAAGCTCTTTTTTGGTTTCAAGGCACCCCTCCATAACTTTTGTGAATTGTGTGATATTCAATTTCAAAAACTAGGTTATATATTACAGTGCTTACCTCCTTACACAGGAGCTGGGCCATAGAAGTGAGAGATAGGGTTAGGGTTAGGGTTAGTGAGAGATAGTCCAGACAGGGACAAGCCTGAGCCTGGTTTATTTGCCTATCTCTTCACACTTTGGGGGGGGGCACCCTTCAAAGGATCTGGTAGCATCCCAAGCTGCCCCAGCACCATGGTTGAGAATCACTGCTTTAAAACTTACTCCTTTATCTCTACATTTTCCTGGGCCTAAACCATTGTCCAATTTGTTGTGTGTGTTTGAGAGTCTCCTACAAGCTGCTGTGTCCATTCAGTTCCCACTGAATTCAGCACTCTGTAGTAGAGAGTGTTCAGCAGCTCACAGGACTGAGACTTCAGCTAGTTAGCTCGCATGGGCTGGAAGTTTGATGCAAATTTATCAAAGTCAATGGAGTTAGACCGGTACGATTTTGGTCCTTGGGCTGTTTTGGATTATGGTGGACTGTGCTCTTACTGCTCTCTGTAAAAAAAAAAAAAATGTGTTTAAGGTGAGAAAATAAAATGAAACCCCAGCTATATGCATGGTTAGGCACCCTTCGACTCACAAGTTATTCACAGCTCTCCCACCCAGCCACATGAGTTTTCCAGTGCTTAGTACATTCTACACACTTCCTTTTTTTTTTATTACAGCCCAGCACATACTGAGTCATTCTGCACTTTACATGAGGGAGGGGAGGGGGCATTTCCTGCAGCTAAGAGACAAAATTTGCTTTTCAGAGGCAACTTGCCTAACTTGGTCTACCCATATTCACTATGTAGGGCTGCAGAATGCAAAAAGTCTATTTTAGATGAGTCAGGAAACAAAAATTAAAGGACAATGTTTTAAAAAATTCCTTTTTACAAGATGTTTTTCACTTGCTTCCTTTGCTATCACTTTGAAGACCATTTTGCATGACCCTCTCTGAAGGAGTGTTTGTGCTTCTGTGGGGGATGATAAGACATAATGGGTCTTACCCCACCCACTTTAACCACACAACCTTTTCCCCTTCCTCCCTTGCTTTGTGTTATCCTCTTTCTTTTTTTCTAGATGGCAGGACATATGGGAGGAGGGATAGCGGTCTTCTCATTATCATTGCACTGCAGAAAACACATACAGAGACACATCCCTTTATACTCTAGCCACCTTTCTTCTAACTTCTTCCTCACTTTCCTAGAAGTGTGAGGTGTAAACACAGCCTCCCTCCTGTTAAAAATTGCTATCAGCTTCTTCAGAAGTACTTCAACATAACAGAGAATATCTGTTTTATGTATTAAATCAGCAGCGTACACGCAGGGCATCAAACTATGGTGCCTGCTTAAGAAAAGCTGGGGGGGGGTGGTCCAAGGATGTGCCTCAAAGTTTGTATCTTGTAATTCTTCTCACTATCCCACTGCTGAAGCCTTTGCTCTTAATCTCAGTCCAAGGACTACCATGCTAAGAGCTGATATCAATTTTTAACAGTGGACATAGCTGTGTTTACACCTTACACTTGTAGAAACGTAAGGAAGAAGTTAGAAGGAAGATGGCATAGAGTGCACTCTCAGCAAGTCTGCAGATGACACCAAGCTGTGGGGAGAAGTAGATATGCTGGAGGGTAGGGCTAGGATTCAGAGTGACCTAGACAAATTGGAGCATTGGGCCAAAAGAAATCTCATGAGGTTCAACAAGGACAAGTGCAAAGTCCTGCACTTAGGACGGAACAGTCCCATGCACCAGTACAGGATGGGAACTGACTGGCTGGGCAGCAGCTTTGCAGAAAAGGACCTGGGGATTACAGTGGACAATCACCTGTATATGAGCCAACAGTGTGCCCTAGTTGCCAAGAAGGCTAATGGCTTACTGGGCTGCATTGGTAGGTGTGTTGCCAGTAGGTCAAGGGAAGTGATTATTCCCCTCTATTCAGCACTGGTGAGGCAACATCTGGAGTGCTGTGTTCAGTTTTGGGCCCCCCACTACAAAAAGGATGTCGACAAATTGGAAAGAGTCCAGCAGAGGGCAACAAAAATGGTGAGGGGGCTGGGGTACACAATTTATGAGGAAAGACTGAGGGAACTGGGCTTATTTAGTTTAGAGAAGAGGAGACTTAATAGCAGTCTTCAACTACCTGAAAGTGGGATTGAAAGAGGATGGAGCTATGCTATTCTTAGTGGTCGCAGATGACAGAACAAGGAGCAACCATCTCAAGTTGCAGTAAGGAAAGTTTGGGTTAGATATTAGGAAGAATTTTCACACTAGGAGAGTAGTAAAACACTGGAACAGGTTACCCAGAGAGGTGGTGGAAACTCCATCCTTCAAAACTGAGCTAGACAAAGCTTTGGCTGGGATGATCTAGTTGGGGCTGGTCCTCCTTTGAGCAGGGGGTTGGGACTAGATGATCTCTGGAGGTCCCTTCCAACCCTTATTTTCTATGATTCTATGATTCCTTTCTTCTCTTCTCATAACTGGAATGTGTATAAAACCAGGAGAGTCACAAGAGACCTCCTTCTCCTGGAGCTTCTCCTGATTGGCCTCTTTTAAGGATCCTGCTGTTGTTCCTTAGGCTGACAGGTTAACTGGTTGCCAATGACATCTAGCTCAGTCTATTTAGCCTTTCTGATAACAGTGGGTCTCTAGAGAGTATTGTAATTAAATAAATCATCGTGACATTAGAAGCATTCCCTAATGCTTTTTAATGCAGAAACAGCTCTTGTTTTGTGTTTAAAATGAACACCGTTGTTACTTTAAGATAGCTTTCTTAAATTTAACATTACCTGTGCAATTTGGCAACAAACTACTCTACATAAGTTTACCATATATCTTGCTATCTTGCCTAACTATTAGAAAGGGCTATATTGTACCCTGCACCTGAACGCATATTAGCCTCCATTAAAACCCTGTTTATTTTGTTCCCAGTCATGTTGTTGATTAGTGCTGGTTACCTATTCACCCACTTCTAAAGTCTGAAGTAGAAAAACAGGCAAAAGTGTGGTATGTGTTCAGGGAACAGCTTATCCAAACTCTTATTTAGGTTACAGATTAGGATCTACTACTAGGAAACTGGGAACAGTTGTAAACACATTCATAGATTCATAGATGTTAGGGTCAGAAGGGACCTCAATAGATCATTGAGTCCGACCCTCTGCATAGGCAGGAAAGAGGTCTGGGGTCAGATGCCTATATAACCTCCTCTTGAAGAACCCCCGGGGAGGGG
>NW_005841829.1:3872013-3883308 GCF_000455745.1 Alligator sinensis
ACCCTCTAGCCAATTCGCCACCCACCGGACTGTGTAGTCATCCAAGTCACAGCCTCTTAACTTGTTCACCAGTATGGGGTGGGATACCGTATCGAAGGCCTTCCTAAAGTCTAAGTATACGACATCCACCCCTACTCCTGTGTCCAGGTGTTTCGTAACCTGGTCATAAAAAGAGACTAGATTAGTCAGGCACGATCTGCCTGCTACGAACCCGTGCTGGTTTCCCCTCAGCATAATTTGTTCTGCCGGGCTCTCGCAAATGTGAGCCTTGATAATTTTTTTAAAGACTTTGCCAAGGATGGAGATGAGACTGGCCTATAGCTGCCCAGGTCCTCCTTCCTCCCCTTCTTGAAAATGGGGACCACATTGGCCCTTTTCCAGTCCTCCGGGACTTGGCCCGTTGAGGAGTTCAGCCTTGTCCCCCCTGTCCGTCACCAATTGGAAGACAAGAGTGCGACTCAGAAAGATCTTGACAGATTGGAAAGCTTGTCTGGAGCTAAGAAGTTCATTGCTGACAAATGCAAGGTGCTACACCTCAGGAAGAATAATCAAAACCACAATTACAAATGGATGCCTTCTGGCTAGATGGCAGCACCGCAGAGAAGGATCAGGGAGTCTTGGTAGGTCAGAGACTCAATATAAGTCTGCGCTGTGATGCAGCTGCAGAAAGGATGAATGCAGTTTTGTGATGCATTCATAGATTTATTAGGTGCAAGATATGGGAGGTAATGGTGCCTCTCTACTCAATGCTGGTTGGGCCTCATCTAGAGTATTGTGTGTAATTTTCGGCTCCACATTTTAAAAAGGACATGGAGAAGTTAGAGAGGACCCAGAGGTGGATGACAAAAGGCTTTGGAAGGCAGGTCATATGAGGAGAGGTTGAAGGAAATAGGTATGTTCATCTTGCAGAAAAGGTGCTTAAGAGGGGACATGATAACAGTCTTCAAATACCTGAAGGGCTGCCATAAAGAAGAGGGAAAACATATTTTTTGTCTTGCTGCAGAGAGGAGGACAAGTACCAATGGCTTGAAGTTGCAGCAAAGTAGGTTGGGATTGGATATTAGGAAAAACTTCTTCACTGTTAGAACAGTGAGGCAGTGGAATAGACTGCCCGGGGAAGATATGGACTTTCCATCATTGGAGATGTTTAAGAAGAGGTTGGACAGGCATCAGTCAGGGATGATTGAGATATAGCTGTGTCTATGTTCTCCTGTGGGTAGAAACCATGTTTCTGGGCTTTGCTTGTTTCCACATGGGGCTGGGAAGGAATTTTTTCCCTTCCTGCTGCTATGTGAATCAGGGTTTTTTTAAGCCTTCCTCAGAAGCATTGGATGTTGGCTGCGGCCAGGCTGGGGATATTGACTGGGGTGTGCCAATGCTTCTGCTGTGACTTAAACCCAGAGGTTCCCGACTCAGGGTCAGACAGATTGCCATATTTGGGGTCACAAAGGAATTTTACCCTATGGTCAAATTGGTATGGACTGTGGGGGGTTTTGTTTTACTCTAGGAGGAGGCATGCCACTATTCTTGGGGTCTCTCAAGCATATTTTAACAACCTTTGTAGCAGCAGAACAATGACTGCTGTGGTCTTCCTGTTTTACCTGTGGCAGATTACAGTGTTTTGTCCTGTGGTTTTTTAGGGCTGATTGTGTAGTTTGGCAATGGGTTAGAAAATGGATTTGAATAGGGTGGTTTGGATAGAGATGATCTTGCCTCAGGCAGGGGGTTAGACTAGATGACTTCTGGTGGTCCCTTCCCTACTGCTCTATGATTCTGTGATCTGTGACCCTTATTCAAATCAAAATGAAAGTGAAGTCAGTAAGAGTCTGGTTTAGCAAAAGTCAGGATTTAGCCCTTTCCATTCAAGCAGGAAAGATTTAAATTCTAGACTCTGTTATCTTTCTTAATTGTATTGTTGTTCCCAGTAATTTTTGACCCTGGACAATAATTTTATCCTGGACATTTATCATCCCAGACACATTTTTTTAAACCTTTGTCAAACATAGCCAGCTATTTTTTCTTCTTATGCTGTCCAAGGTTTTTAATTTAACAGGCCACCACTGTTGTGAATTAATTTTGTTATCTTAAAGATTTTCCTCATAAATAGCCATAATAAACAAAGGATTCATTTGTAATCTGTCTTGGGTTTTTATGTGTATATACACACACACACACACACACACACACACACACACACGCCTTACATCCCATACATATGTAAGGCTAGCTAGCATATATACCCATATATATAATATGGGTATCTATATACTAGCTAGCCTTATATATGTATGGGATGTAAAGCTAGCAAATTTGAAGGAGAACTGAGTTCTGTTTCAAATTATTTTGGTAAAACTAGGCAAAAGAGGAGTGGAGATGTTTAGAGAAATGAGAATTTCATTTCTGGCTTTGAGGATGGTATAGTTTTGAAGGAATAAAAAAATTGAAATGGCTTCACAATATTTTAACTGCTCCTTTAAGATGTGTTTGCTCATTAAAAAGAATCTTATGAGTTTCCTGTTATTAATATTACCATTACTAATTACTGTCCTCTTTCAAGGAACTGGATGAGAGACAATGAGGACTATAGTCTATTCCACCTATTAGGCACATAAGTAGATTTAGATAGCTAAATGCAATTCTGTTCCACTCAATCTGAGTACTTGCAAAGTGGTTAATAGAAAAGGTGGGTGAGTCTTTTTCTTCCTCACTTCAATTTTTCTTACTCAGTCTTAAGGACAAGATGATTGTGTGTTACAAAGTAGATGTATTAAAGTATGGCTATCCAGCTGGCAACAGCAGCCAGAGTCTCTGGGCTCCTCCTCCCTCCACTGGCTTCCACTTCCTGCCCCTACCCTAGGGAGCAGGGTAGTGCAGCATGGGGAGCTGAGGGTGAGCCTGGACTGTGAAGGCATGCAGTGTATCTGGGGGGAGGGTGCACAGTGCAGGTGTGGGAGGGTTCCCACACAGTGCTGAGGGGGGGACACCCACATGGCATGTGGTTCAGAGGAGACTGTAGCTTTGGCCACTAGCCACTTAGAAGTTGCACAGCCCTGCATTAAAGGATTTTCAGGTGGTCAAGCAGGGTGGAATAGAATTGTTGTTAGGTGCCTAAGTCCATTTAGACTCCCAATTGATTAAATAAAATCTGCACTAAATGGTTTGCTGTCCCTATTAGTCTGGAGACATCGGAATATATGTCAGTGGTAAAAATGAGGACTATTCCTTGCCCACCTATGAATCAAAACCTGAAGATATTAGACATATTGCATGTGCTGAGGCAGAGGAAAGCTTGTTGGCTATCTCTTGCTTAGATGTATAAGACAGATAGAGGGGATGGGTTGGATAGCCACCCTTTTCAAATTTCAAGGGATAAGCCTCGGGCTATGGCTTTTCCTTATCCTAGACAAGACTCAGCTTTTGTGATAGAGCGTTGCATTCTTTGGCACCACTCCAGGGTGACCTGATAAAGACTTGACTGAAGAAGTAGCATGTATGGGGCTGAGATCATTCAAGGAGGCACTTTCAGTTGGGAAAGACTATGGGGCAGCTAAGCTTTGTTAGTCTTAGAAGAAACTTGAGCTAGTTTCAAGAGCTGCTGTCTGAGTCCAGGACAAGAGAGCACTTAAGGGGCAGAACTGCTGGATTTCTGATTTCAGCTGTTTTCTACATTTCTGGATTTAAGCTGCATGACAGGACTGTGACCAGAGGCCACAACACCCCTGGGATTTTATATGTTGTTTGGTTTTCTCATGATTCGTGTTCAAAATAAACCTGGGAGCCCAGAGGTTTGGTGTTCTTGTTTTCATTTTTCTTTCACTGACCCTTGTATGAACTTTCTCTTTAGTTGGTCAGACCCTGTTGAGCCTATGCCCAAGACTCCGCTTATTTCCACTACTATAATTTCATTGACTTTACAAGGAGGGAAAAGTAGGCTCCATGTCTTCTTCAGGAGCTGGGAGAAGCTCTGAATGTTTCATGTTCACATCAAGACGTGAACCACAGCCCTAATTTTATTCTCCAAGACTTTTAACACCAGTGGCAGATTACAGTTATGATGAGGAATGTTAAAAACCATTTCTGTGACAAGGGATATTTCAATAGTCCAGAATTGTCCCCATGTTGGAGAACATTGTGAGTTTACTGAGATAAAAATAAAGATTTCGGTACAGAAACTTTCATTTATTTATTGTGTTTTTTCCCCACAACATCTAATGACAGGTCAAATCATTCTTCAGTTTTTAGGAGACACTTTTGTAACAATATTAAAATCAATCATGAACTTTCTAATTGAACTGTTTATATATTACTGTTGTGTCACAGTTACTACCCTGCCTCAAACTTTTTGTACCTTTCAAGCCACCTCTTCTCCTTTATAACTGTATTACAGTAACATCTAATAGAATTTCATTGTGCTAGGTGCTATACCATTGTGACAAGAGATGGGGGTGCATCTACATAAGACACTTACTGCACATTAGCCTAATAACACTGCACAGTAGCATGGCAGTTAATAGCCTACTGTGCAGTGCAGTGTTATTAGGCTAATGCGCAGTAAGTGTCACAAAAAAAATTGTGCACTGGTGCTAGTGCACAGTAACTCTAGTTACTGCACATTTAGTTAGTACTTTATTAAGCTAGTACTAAACTAAATGTGCAGTACCTAAGGCGCTTTAATGAACATGTGGACATGCTCAGGATGACAGAAAAAACTGGTGTTACAGGAAAACGATAGATAGATAGATAGATAGATAGATAGATAAAGAGAACTGAACCACAGAGAGATGAATAGGTTTCTCTTGAGGAAAGCATTTAATTTTTTTGTCACTACTTGTTGCTACCTATTTGAGAAGATCATCAAGGAGCACATCTGTGATGGGCCGGCATCGGGGATTATGCTCAAGGGCAACCAATATGGTTTCATTAGGGGCAGGGCATGTCAGACCAACCTGATTGCCTTTTACGATCAGGTCACAAAAGCATTGGATGCAGGTGTCGCAGTGGATGTAGTCTTTCTGGACTTCAGCAAGGCCTTTGACACTGTCTTCCACCCCATCCTCATTAAAAAACTAGGCGACTGTGACATCGATGCCTACACAGTCAGATGGATTGCAAATTGGCTGAAGGGTCGTACTCAGAGGGTGGTGGTGGACGGGTCATATTCGACCTGGGGGGAAGTGGGCAGCGGAGTCCCCCAGGGCTCGGTCCTTGGGCCCGCACTGTTCAGTTTCTTTATCAGTGATTTGGACGACAGGGTGAAAAGCAACCTGTTCAAATTTGCTGATGATACCAAAATCTGGGGTGAGGTGGGCACGCTAGTAGGGAGGGAAAGACGGCAGAAAGACCTGGATAAGTTGCAAGGGTGGGCTAACAAAAACAGGATGCGTTTCAATACGGACAAGTGCAGGGTGCTGCACTTGGGCAGTAGCAACCAGCAGCACACTTATCAGATGGGAAACTCCCTTCTTGAGAGTACGGAGGCAGAAAGGGATCTTGGAGTCATCATTGACTCCAAGATGATCATGGGCCGACAATGTGAGGTCACGGTCAGCAGGGCTAACCGGACCCTATCGTGCATCCACAGGTGCATCTCAAGTAGGTCCAAGGAGGTGATCCTCCCCCTCTACGCGACACTGGTCAGGCCACAGCTGGAGTCCTGTGTCCAGTTCTGGGCACCCCACTTCAAGAGGGATGTGGACAACATTGAGAGGGTCCAGAGGAGGACCACCCGCATGATCCGGGGACAGCAAGGCAGACCCTACAATGAGAGGCTACGGGACCTGAACCTGTTCAGCCTTCACAAGAGAAGGCTGAGGGGGGACCTGGTGACTGTCTATAAACTCACTAGGGGGGACCAGAAGGGTTTGGGGGAGACCTTGTTTCCCCTAGCGCCCCCCGGGATAACAAGGAATAACGGCCACAAGTTGTTGGAGAGTAGGTTTAGATTAGACATCTGTAAAAACTACTTCACAGTAAGGGCGGCTAGGATCTGGAACCAACTTCCAAGGGAAGTGGTGCTGGCTCCTACCCTGGGGGTCTTTAAGAGGCGGCTTGATGCCTACCTGACTGGGGTCAATTGAGCCCAGTTTTCCTCCTGCCCAGGCAGGGGGTCAGACTTGAAGATCTACAAGGTCCCTTCCGACCCTACTTCTATGATTCTATGATTCTATGTCTTGTTCATATTGAGCTGGAACCACCACCCTCCCTTTTTGAACCTCAAAGCTGAAATCCCAACCTGGATGTTCCTTGGTCAGACCCACCTGCTATAGGTATACAAAATGCATAAGTAAAAGTGCTGCTTCACAAGGTCCTTGATACTATTTTTGACCAGGCTTCCATCAAGTATGAGATTTCCTCATTATTCCATAAACCCCTTTGCTCCATAAACCCCTCTGGACTCATTATGTAGCCGTCTGTTTTCAGTTAGTCTCACAGGGCAGGCTTTGTGCATTCCTGAAGCCGCAGAAGCTGAAACAAAGTATTACATTTGTCACTGTATCATCAATATCTCTCATCTGTAACACACGTAACAAAACATGTTGGGACAAAAATCATCCCCACCGACTTCATGACTTCATTATAGCATGCATGGACTTGTACCATGAGTTTTATCCTCTTGAATGAGAAGCCACCATTTATAGTGCAGCCATGATCTATAATAGCTTCCTATTCTGATCTTTCTATTGATGCAACAAACAAGAACAGTTAACTCAGATTTCTAGCATATGTTTCCAAGATGAGGAAAGGTTCATTTTACAGCCTACTGCTCTATTCCCTGTGCAGTGTTTTACTCTTTGCCTGACTGAAACATTCCAAAGGTCCTATTAGCAAAAAGACCCAGAAATATAACTACATTTTGACTTTCTATCTCCATTTAGAAATCTCCCAAACTCCAAGGTTCCTCTTGCAAAAGCCTGACTTCTGTAACTGAACCTATGTAAGAAGGCTTTGACACAATCTTCCATGAGGCATGAGACAGTGCTTATGCTAAATGTATATGGCATTGTCCAATAATATTATCTCTATGAACAAACACCTGTGTTGTTGGATACAGGGAGATACTCTGCATGCTTGAACATGTAGTTACCCGATTCACTCATGCAAATACCTGTTGTAGGTGCAAACTGATGTTTCTGCAGATTTTACTGGGTTTGGTTTTCAGTATTGGCCCATAAATTATTTTAGTTTACTTTTCAGATATATAAGCTTCAATGTTAGTAGTGATCTGCTTATGAAGCACCCTCAATCTTACCTGTAACCAGCACTGCACTTTTCATTACATTAATCAGAATGGTCCCACTGTTACTGGATGCTAACCCAGTTGTTGTATCCACCTGTTGCCTCTTGTCTGATATGACAGGGACTTTTTCATTTTATATGTATATAGTATCTGGTACAATGGGGTCCCAGTTCCTGATTGATTCCAGCAACAATGGATTCATTGCATAACAGGAGAAATTTCCATCTCATGTAACACAACTTTACTGCTATACACTTGAGACAAGGCTTTATAACAAAGCAAGTCTCCCAACTCCCACCATCTCCATGCTTCCATGACAGCAGCAGTGGTAAATAATTGTTAATGGTTAAAAAAGAGTGAAATGGAGTGACAATGGTAAAAGACAGACAAAAAATTAAAAGGTGCATTTTCTTGTCATCCTCATGAAATTCCCTCTTATGAAATTAAGGAAGAAAAATGGTTCATTTGTTGCTGAGATGCTGCCCATCTGTGTCTGTGTCTAATCACAGTTAATTATAAAGAGCTGAGCTTCTGTAATAGTCCAGGTCCCAGAGCTCTGGAAGGCCCATCATGTTATTCTATAGCTTTCATTGCCAACTTTTGTAGTTGCCTCTTTCTATTATCAAGGACCAATAGGTAGAGATTTTACAGGATCCCTGGCAAGCAACACAAAGTAGCCCAGCTTAGTGCTAAAGCAATGACTAATCAGAATATCCCATGAGGAAGCTTTGCAATAGCTCTTGTAAGGGTAATGAGGACAATTTTCACAGCTGTGACATTTTAAGCCAAGCAAAATGTAAGCAACATTTTTTCCAGGCAAAAGTGCACAGTAGGTAAAGGGCAGCTCCAAAACAAAAAGGATTTTTCCAGATGGGATGCATGGCACCATGAATGAGCATATGATTAGCAGCAACGTTTGTGTTGTTTTATCATAAGGCTAATAGCGAAATTCTATTAATTGCTGAATGCTGTTTTGTTTGGCAAATACAGGAAGCAGTTTACATGGCTACGCAGTGCTCTGGTTCACAGTCCCTCTGAAATAGTATTATTGTAACGGGATAATACTGATTAAGGACAGTTCCCTGAGGAAGGAGGGCCTTTTGATGATTGAGTCATTTCCTTTCTCTGCTCAACTTCAGTAAGATAGTGCTTCTCTCACCACAGACACACACCCTTTGTATCCACAGAGTTCTTCAGCAGGGAGTTCAAAAGCGCACGCCCTGGCTTTAGATGTAAGTGCTTGAGTTAAGGGGTCTACAGAATGCAAAAGAGTAATGACCTGTAGAAATATGTCACACTTAGGTGTTCTGCTGTCACATTTCACTGAAGAATTTCAATACACTTTTCTCAAGCAATTAAGCCTCAAAATATAACTGTGGGACATTTAAGTAACACTCTTGTTGTAGTTTAAATGATTTGCCCAAAGTTATATTGTGGGTCAATGGCAGAGTTTGCAGTGGAACTAGGGATGAAATCCTGACTGTGCTGAAATCAATACAAGGTTTTCTAGTGCATTCAATGAAACCAGATCTTTGCCCCATATGTCCCAATGGCCAGTCTCTGGTCTAACCACTGCATAACTCAGCTTTTTAATTTTGTATACGTCACCATATAAGAAAGAAATCTTCTCTCCCATGAAGTTGTTTAAGCTCCATGTAGCATACTTTTTATTAGAAAGCTAAGATTTAAAGAATCTTTCTTTTAAAAACAAAACTGATAAGCTAGTTAATATGAATTTTCTACCCCTTTTTGCTTGTTAAATTTCTAGAGGCAAGCAAAGGCATAAATGTAGAAGTAGTGAGAACCTTTTCATAACATGCATTTGTTAAACTATACAGAGATAATATCAAAGGATAACTCCCTGAGAACATCCTGAGATATAAAATTACTTACCTCAGAAAGAGGGTTGGGAAAATGCTGGCCAGATCCCCAGGTCAGCTTCACTCACACTCGGCACACCTAAGCAAAAAACACTTTTTCCTGCTTTTGATCATGGGTGAGGGCAACTTTAGATCCTGGTATAACTCAGGGAATCCAAAGGGCTGCTCTTAGTTACAACTGCAACAGAGTCCTGCATGTTATTGCCTTGGTCAAGGATCAGGCCTCTCTTTACATCTCCCCATCTCCTCCACAACATGGCGAGCTGTCTAAGTGTACTGAGTATTTAGGAATCCTCAGGCACCCCCTTAGGGTTACCTTGCGGCTGAAGCAGCACCAAATGACTAGAATCAGGCTTGAGAAGAACCCATTGTATTTAAACAAGAGTCATGGTTAAAAATATGTTACTTACCAGATGTCAGAATCTGCTCTTCTCCTCCTAGTACTGCTGATAGTCCCATGGTTCATATACTCTCTGGACAAGGTTCTTTTCTGCTACACTTGTGCATAACTGGAGTAGTTCCATTGCAGTCAATGGAGTAAAACCAGTATAAAATTGAGGTAAGTATGGGGAGCAGCCCACTCTTCAATGTACTTTGGCACTAAGTTCCAGAATTAGTCTGCCAGCAACGCCTTAACTCATGAATGCAGAGGTTGGGCTCACCTCCTACAGTACTTGAAGTCTGTCACCGAACCCATTAAGAAAGGGATGCTCAAGCCTCAGCCTGTGGGCCAGATCCTATCTCCAGTGCCATGTCATCCAGCCTGCGGGGCTTCCCACAGGTCTGAAAATGTGGCAGTAGTAGAGCGGTGGCATTGTTTCTCTCCTGCTACATTTCCAGACCATGGAAGAGCCTGAAGCCCTACACTAGATCAGTCATGCAGGGTACCACGGCTTAATCCTGGCATTTGGGGCCAGATGGGGGTGGTATGGGGCCTGATCCTAACAAATGGGACTGGGTGGGAGTGGTACAAGTTGCCAGGGCCCAATCCTTGTGTGCAGGCCTGGGCAGGGGTGTTTCAGGCCACCTGGGCCTAGCTCTGGCCTTCAGAAGCAACATGGAGGCAACACAGGGCCTGATCCTGGAATGTGGGGCTCAATCTAGCCCATGGACTGGCCCCACTCTACTCATCTGGCCCACAGGGCCAAAGATTAAGCACCACTGCATTAAGACATTAGTCTTCGTAGCCCAGACAATCTAGGAAGCTCTTTTGTATTAGGAAGTCAGGCTTATTTTTTTCTGAAAAAAAGTTCTGAATTGTTGGAAAAAGATTCCAACCCTGGAGAGTGAAGTTCCTACCCGCTATACAAGATACCTATAGCAGAAGTAGAAACTCAGCCTACTTTGCCCCAATGTGCCTTAACCCTGACCTCACTGGGCCACTTCCACAAATGACAGCCTGGTTAATTTCTCCATTAAGCCTTTAACTTCGTTATTAGCAATCAATCAACCCAATTGCAGTGCTAGGTTCTGGGATGTAGATACTAGGCGTGTTTACACAAGACGCTACTGTGCACAGTGCCGGATTTAGGCTTAAGCTATTTAAGCTACAGTTTAGGGCCTCACAATATGAGGGGCCTCTAAATAAGAAAAAAAAGGACATTTTCATTCTATTATGACAAATATATATATATGTGTGTGTGTGTATATATATATATATATATATGGTTTAACAATAGCTATTCATATTAAGTTCATAAATTTATGCGGAAATAACTGCCTGGCAACTGACTCCCCAGTCCAGCCCAGCCCCTGGCTTGTTTACTTTTCATTCCATCCAGGAAGAGCACACACCAACTGCTGAAGCTTCCTTAGCTTGACGAAGGGTTTTTGAACCCGAAAGCTTGCTTAATAACTATTCTCCAACTATTTGGGTTGGTCTAATAAAATATATCAAATTCACCCAAGGAACCTTGTCTGCCTATATCCTTAGACCAACACGGCTACAACCTAAACCCCTGCAACATGGAAGATATCGAATTCAGCCGTCTGAAATGGAAACTGTACAACATAAAAAAGAAAGAAGCCAGACTCAACAGCGACATATATTTTCTAAGCCTTTGCAAGAAACACAACTTCATTCTCTGAGGACTAAACATCTACAATCTCCTGACTACTACACACAACTCCAAATATGCTGCACAGCTATGCAGAAGAACTTCAGAGAAAATTAGAAAT
>NW_005841829.1:3885613-3919282 GCF_000455745.1 Alligator sinensis
ATACTAGAGATCAGGGACTAAACATAGACATTGGATTTTTGATACATTACAATCTGCCTGGCAACTGACTCCCCAGCCCAGCCCAGCCCCTGGCTTGTTTACTTTTCATTCCATCCAGGAAGAGCGCACACCAACTGCTGAAGCTTCCTTAGCCTGACGAAGGGTTTTTGAACCCGAAAGCTTGCTTAATAACTATTCTGCAACCATTTGGGTTGGTCTAATAAAAGATATCAAATTCACCCAAGGAACCTTGTCTGCCTATATCCTTAGACCAACGCGGCTACAACCTAAACCCCTGCGGAAATAACAATAATTCATCTTAAAATTTCATGAAAATCCATTTCTGTGGATTTTATGGATTATTTTTACCATATGGGGCCTCTTAAACTGGACATAGTTTAGGGCCTCAGGATGTCATAATCCAGCACTGACTGAGCAGTAGCAATGAGTTTGTTGGCAGGCACTAACTGCTCGGCAACCATACTGCACAGTAGTAATGAGTCCATTGCTACTGTGCAGTAGTATCTAAAAAAAACCCCAACCCTTCCAGAGACTGTACTGCGCAGTAATGCCAGTTGCAGCACAGTCATTTAATACTTGTTTATGCATCTACATGAGCTTATGCTTATTCGTCTGCATGAGTGGCAGTTATTACTGCGCAATCCGCCACTTGTGCAGACGTGGCCGCTGTCTGTCAATGAGAACTGGAAGGAGGCTGTTAGTTCATTTCACAGAGACCACTGAGCCATCATGTGGTGGTATTTTCTGATCACCACCAGTCAGGAGAAAATTGAGATGAAGGATCTAGGCTGAAAAATCCTATATGAGCCTCCAAACAAACTCTGTGCTCCTCACATTCCCAAAGGCTGCGGAAAATCAAATCCAGATTGAGGCATTACAGCTAAACCCAATCTACCCACAATCCAATCCTCTGAACTCCCAAATATTTGTCATATGTGGCATAGGGGATGCAGTAACGAAACTTAAGGCCTAACAAGGATTAGCAAGAAAATGTTTCTGTTATCACTTCTGAGCTAAAAGTGGAGTCTTCACAATGTTTTCCCTTTTGAGGTGCAGTAATTGGTTTACGATTAGGCAGGAAGCTGTACCAGTATTATTGCTCTAAAGGAGCCAGTGTTATCAAAAAACAACACATCAGGGCCTGTCCTCACAGGAAGGGAATCATGAGTAATCAACAGTGCTATAATCCAATTGGCTGCTGGTCCCTTTGTGTGGACAGTACAGTGTGTAGGAAAAAATTCTTTAGGGACTTTTGTTTGAAATAACAGTATTTTAAAAGACACCAAATTCCTCTTTTCTTCTTGCTGTGGCTTTTCCAAACTTTCATGGTATTTCCTCAGAAGAAGTAACTGGGGCAACGATGGAATTAAACAATGGTTTATTTATATTGATGCAAGGCTTTTCATTGTGATGGATGTTTTACATCTATGGGCCCTGTTCTTCCCATTCATTCCACCAGTGCAAAGCTACCACCCCACAGCAAGTGGTGGAGGCATCACAGCTCCTCTGTTCTACTCCCAACCTCTATGTAGGCTAATTTTTTGAAAGCTCTGTATAAAATGGTAGATACACCCATACGCATGTGAATATGCAGATAATCACTGTCACAGGAGCTGTGGCCAAGGTAAAGGGAAAATGGCCAATGCTTTTCTTATAGACCTAGCACCATAATTCAGTCTACCTTCAAGCTCCCCATGGCTGCTGCTCTTCAGTTCTGACTGTGCAATGTGCCCCGGGATCAAACTGTGAAGCTCCATGGATTAAGCTCCTTGATGAAACTGTGGCAGCAACCCAAGATGCAAGGATCTGCCCACAGTGCAATCAGGATGCAAGACCCCTGCCCAACGACACTACCTCTCTCATTATGCTCAATCCTAGCACTAGAATTGATTGCAGCCATTCTTGGGGTATGGACTTGCACATAATTTACCTCAGGGTAAATGGCACTGGGTCTTGTGTTCATGCCATTACCCTGAAGTAAGTAAAATCCAACGTGTGGGTTGTTTAGACCTTCATGAAAGAGGGCCAAGCTAGGGATTGGCAACGTTTTGTGGCAGAGGGGCCGGAATGACCCAGCTCAGGTCAGAGGTGGGTAGGCATTAAGAGCCAGCCACTGCTGCTGTTTCTCCCCTGCACTTGGGCAGTTACCTGGGGGCAGCTAACACAGTAAAACCCACTCTCTTTGAGGTAGACTGTTTGCAGTCTGGAAAGTTGAACTCTGAAGGGGTGAAGCCAGGGAACTCTTTGTGGCAGGGTTACAGCTTCCCCAGTGGTCTGACAAAACCTTGTTCTCCAAGGCTCAGTGCAAGGTCTACTTATTCAAGTTTTCCCTCAAGGGGTACTTTGAGTGGTAGAACTGTTTTCAGATCTCAGTTGCTCTCCTCAAGTTGACTTTTTGTCAGCTTGGTTGTTTGTTTCATCAGTGATGTCTGTAAACTGAAGCCTTTGTGCCCAGAGGGTATGTAAACCAAGAAGCTTTTAAAAGCCAAAAGATAAATAAAAATACAATCTTGAATAAACAATAGGCTTTTGTCCTAATTTCCTTCCTTTCCCTAATGGATGCCAATAAAAGTTCTGCATTTCCCAGTGTATCAACACAACAGTTCCATTTAATAGAAGCCCTCACAGCCAATAAAATTGATGTGACCAAATCAATAGTCCAATACTTGTTTCCTTAAAACATTTATTTGGCTAGTGTGACCATAAGAGGTTTCTACTTTCTTAGCAGAGTAAATTCTACATTTATCCAGAAAGTGTGGCATATTTTAGGGACCTACATATTTCCAATGAAGCCAGTAGAATTAAATCTGGCTCAGTATATATCACTGAAGCAATTCTCTTATCAAATATATTTTTAAACATCACATTCCAAAACTGCTTTAACTTTAACAATCCTTAGGCTAAATAACCCCACTTACTTACTTAGAAAAGGCCTTTCCGTATGCATACAACCTTAACCCATAGAGAAGGGAACGATGATTTAAATTTCTGTACTTTTTCTATTTTGTTCTTGCAAACTAAAGACATACCCTTGACAAGATCTGGAAACAAGCTTACATAGGACCAGAACTAGACAGTCAAGCTAAGAGATCATACACTTTGGAAATATATTTGATCATATTAAACATAGGCCATGTCACTGAAATATGGTAATAACAGTTACGGCCTGATTTTCAGAGGTACCGAGTAGTCTCCGTCCCATTTACTGCAATGGGAACTACATCCTCCAGGTTTGGGCCCTTGAACTATACATCTCATTCAGTACCACTCATGTCAATCACAGCTTAGTTATACTAATAGTACCAGTTCTTTGTACTTTCTTAGTGCCACTGTTGTGTCAATCTCTAATGTCATCATAAACTTTAAAAGAACAGCCCTAGGTATGTCCACACATTCATTATTGTGCCATAGTTACTGCACATTTAGTTTAGTACTTCATTAATGAAAAACTAAATGAATGCACAGTAACTACATTTACTGCGCAGTAGTGCTGGCGCACTGGGTTTTTTTTGGTGATACTTACTGTGCAGTAGCCTATTAACACTGAGCAGTAGGTTATCAGCACAGTTTTTGACTGGCATGCTACTGTTCAGTGTTATTATGCTACTGTGTAGGAAGCATCTGGTGTAGATGCACCTCCTGTGAGGTGAACTGGGGTTGCTGTTGAGCCCCACCACTCTGAAAGGCCCAAAGGAATTAATCATTCCTGTTATCTTAATCTTAGAAATCTGTAGTATCATCTGGACCCCTTCCTTCAGACATCCATTTTGTGCACAGCTGCTCTTACCACGAAGAACTTTTCCTTATATCTCTAGTCATTTTGTGTTCGGGCCATTGTTCCTGAGATATTGTGGTTTGTTTCTTCCTTAGTTCAGAAGTTATGCAGTCATTTTTTGCATATTCTGTTTATGCTGAGATTGAGTCAAGCACTAGGGTGGTATTTCTATATTCTGATCTGTCCCTCTCATTTGCCCCTCTGTCCTCTAAAATGCTGTGGAAAGCACACAAGGAAATTTCACCCTATCTTGAGCTTGCAGCCTTTAAGTACAAGCTGCATAGTGCCAGCATTCCCAGCACTACACAGCACAAGTCCCTATGCAGTATCTGGAAGGGCTCAATAAACACATATTGACCCCCTAAAAAGATGCATATAAGCCATGCTTGAATGTCCTGCTCTGGTACTCTCTATCTGCCTTCCATAAAGGTCTAAAGGTAGAATGCCACCCGGTGGTGCCTTTTTGCCTCCTTCCCCATTCTGCACACCATGCTGTGGCTACTAAAACCACAAGGGAGTCTTACACAGGCAATTCCCATGGAGGTGCAATGATTCTGAGACAATGAAAATCACATCCTTTAAAATGTAGTCTGTGGTGAACAACCTCAACCACTTTGACATTCCCTGGAGTATGTTCAAATGGCTTTTTTTTCTTCTTTAGCTTTTCCTCAGCACTTTAAACTTCATCACTGATAAAAGCCTGGGTCCAGGATTTCTGCTTCCAGCAAATATGATGTACGGGCATGTTTTTCCCAATTGTTCTCCCAATTCTAAACCAAGGGCAAGTCAGAACAGGCTGAGCACCCACCCATGGCTTTTGTTTATAGAAGTCTTCCTGGGCAAGTCACACCCAATCCATTTTTCTTTCTGAAAGTCACAAAACAAAACAGGCTGTGCGCCTAATAATTAGGAACACATACACACAACGCTAGGGCAGGCCAGAAATAGGCAGCAGGCAGAAATGACATAAAAAAGTATAACCATGAGCATGTCTGGACACAGACAATATATAGTTTGCATATGTGTATATATGTGTGCAATCCGTTGACTGTTTGTTGCCTGGCAATGTGCTGTACAGTCAAAATATTGCTTATCCTCTATTTATTCATTATTATTGTTCATTATAAACCCTGTGTAGCACCCTCACCATGGTATATCAGATAGCTTTCACAGTTCAGTTTATTTTTACTTCAGAAACAACAAAAACAATATTTAAACAGAACAATGTGTAGAGCCATATATAAATATACAGCAAATTAGGCATGTGAATGAACGTCACACCCAGGAAGGAAAGTAGCAATATCAGAGACAAATGGATAACAGATTGATTTTGTGTCATAAGAGAAGCAGTCAGAAGTCATAAGCAATGCTATTTTTCTATCCTCCTGGCTGTTTCTGAGAAATTATTTTGTCATTGTCTAAGAAGAAGAGGCAGCTCTTATAGAAATAACTGGAGTCTCCATTTATGAGCATTTGCATAAGTGAGATTTAGGCAGGGTGTGGATTCAAGTAATTAAGAGGTATATAATTAAAGTATGAATTGCTCTAATAGAAAAATGAGAGAATCATAGCCTCTTTATTGGAAATCAGGGCCGAAGATGCAATGTTCAAATATGACTCTGAAGCTGGATTATGGCAAAACACATTTTGGACATGAGGTTTAATTATGATTCAGGTTATGATTAGACAGCCATAATCTTGTGAGATTAAAGGCCAGAATATAAAAATATTTTCTCACTATTTGTTGCTTACTGATTTCTACGATGTTGAGATGAAATCAGCTGTGGATAGCAGAATAGCTCTTCCCCAGAACAGTTGAACCAGATTCCAGAAAATAGATGTCTATTTTCCAGCCTGGGATCCTACCCAGACAAAAAGAATATGAGTGAGTTTGGATCTTCCTCTCCCTAATACACTGCCTTTCTATCCTGCCCCCCTGCACCCCAGAATCTAGCTGTGTGAGAGCTGCAAAATGCCCTCAACTCACAGGCATATCCCTGGAAGCTAAAGGCACACAGCATGAAACAGGACTGTGAAGGACAAGCCTGACTTTGTTATGATGAATTCTCCCAGTTACAATTATTTGGAGAAAAATATTGTTCAATAGCTGCGTAAACAATTTTAATTGGCTCAGGCGCCCAAAATGTGCTTTTTTTGTTTGGCTGCCAAGATTGCTTTCTCACTAGCTAATTATGCTGTGCTTTAGCTTTCAGCAAAAACAGGAAATAAAGCATCCATTACTTGAATGACAACTTTTCAACAAGCCAATATTTCAACATCCATTGTGTAATTTCCTACCCATAGCCAGTTAGAAACTAAGTGCTTTTAAAAACATATATCCCTTCTTGCAAAGGCCTACTTGGGACTCTATGCTGCTCAATAAGTCAGACTGCTCGCAATTTGGACATGTGCATTGAAAAAGTTTTTTTCTGGGACCCTACCAGCAAGTTCTCCTCAGCAGTGTGGATCACCACAATATGCTTTTTAGTACAAATATCTCTCAGTCTATATCTCTTTCCTGACTCCTTCAATTAATAAGTCTACTCTGGGACATCTTGGAAGTATATATCATCCACCTCCAACCTGGACACCCACAACTCTTCACATGGCAGTATGGACATGACTGCTAGCTCCTGTTCCTAATGGATTCCCTCTTCCAATGCTTAGCTGATGAAGGTCAGCTGGCTGATATCAGCTGCCTGTAGTGCATGTCTCAGGCACCCTATATATTTCCCTAAATTTCCCTACTATCCAATATATATAAATTGGCAAGTGTACCAGGTAAAAACTGGGGTGAGAGATATGAGAGGCATGGAACTGATTCATGATTGTGCCTGAGAGAACTGATCTATGAAAGAGGAGCAATGTGGACTCTTGATAAATTGTCTTCCTTCTCTGGAGTAGAAATCACAGATAGTTGTTCCAAGCAGAGAGCTATCAGGGAAAAATAATGCATTGCTAATATGACTGATGCTAATCGTTTCTGTGTTGTTTGAGAGTACATTAAATTTGACATACCCAAGACTGCTTCTTCTATAGGTGCTTCTGGTTCATGGTACCTCAAAGGAATGCTGTTCTTTATATAGGTTGGGTATCTGCCCAAGAGCAAATAGAATAATTTCATCATGATAAGATGTGTGATTGCTGAAACCATCAACTTCTGTTTCCTTTCACTGGTTCCTTTAGGCTACCCCTTCAACTCTTTTCTGAATCTTGGCTGACAGATCATACATTTTGATAGCCAGGAGTTCCCCAATTTGATGTTCATTTTTATGGAGCTTCCTTCCTGCTCCTCCAAACAGAACATTGAGTCATTTTACTTCTCATATGAAACATTCCCAGTTTAAGTATTCATCTGCTGTTAATGTATGCAGGTGTGAGCTACCACTTTGTCCTGGACAGTAGCTTTACTTTGCAATATACAATATAGTCCAAGTAGATCAGTTGCTTCACAATATATATTCAAACCAGCTCTTTGTATTCTCCAAGGAAGTTGATTGTGAATTTATTTCCAGCTCTGAAAAAGACCTTACCTCATGAGACCCTATGAATTAATATCCATGGCTTAAAGGCTAGAGCATATAACATTCCTGAAAGTGGGGCAGCCCTGCTGGATGCCCCTGGATGCTGAGACTAGGTTACATAGCACTGCATTTATCTTCAGAAGGCTGGAGAGGTCACAGTACAGGAGTCAGATGGTAGAGGTGAAGAGGGGCCCAAAGCCAAAGGCCTCCAGAGTCTAGAACAGGGCTGGGTAAAATGGCAGATCTGGCCACAGGCTGGACTCCATTTCCCAGCAGCCTCTGACCATGTTGCTGTGGCCAGTTTCCATGGAGATCCCAGCAGCAGTGGGGCTATGACAGCGGGGCCAGGGTTTCCATGGAGACAGGCCCCAGCAGTGCTGACATGGCGTGCAGCTGAGTGGCAAGCTGCTCCAGGGCTGGGGCTGGGATCTTGCAGCAGTGATGGCATGGTCTGGAGCTGACACAGAGCCATGATCTGCTGCCTGCATGACCCTGCTTGGGGCGTACGGGCACAGATCGCAGTCTGCCCCAGCTCCAGAACATGCTGTCACTGCCACAAGATCCTGGTCCTGGAGCAGCTCCCCGTCTAGCCACACACCTTGCCAGTGCTGCTGGGGCTGATCTCCATGGAAACCCTGGCCCCACGCTGTGATAGTCCCCCCGCTGCTGGGGTCTCCAAGGAAACAGGCTGCAGCAATGCAGGCAGGGGCTGCTGGGAAATGAAGTCTACTATGGGCCTGATCCAGCCCACGGGCTGGACTTTGCCCACCCTGGTCTAGAATAAGAAGTTGTGATTGACCCAATCATAGGATTCCTCTTGATCCAGGGAAAGAAGGATGATGTTCAGACTGAAGAGCTCTGCAGCTACAGCTTGTCATATAGCAGAGAGAGACGGAGAGATGGATGCTGGGAGATAAAGGGCATTTCCTAGTCTCAACCCACCTTTGCTCTTACTGAGTGTGCTTATATATTAGTTGACTCTTAGATAAGGTTATTTCCAAAAGCTGCCTCAGGGAACTAAGCTTATACGCACACACATACAGTCATTTTCATCTCTTTTCTTTTCATCATCTTTCTCTGAGATTTTATGTGCCTAATAAGCACCCTGTTTTTCTTTAATCACACAGCAAAAGATCCCTTTGGTATCCATGCTAGACTCTCTTTATTACTACAATATTTATTACTAACTGACCCATGAAGCCTATTCAGCATATAACCCTCTTTTTTTGCTTTGACCACTATCCATTTCCCCTGTGTGTGTCTCCCTCTTGCTCCCTGTATCTCATCCTATCCTATTAGCTCTCTGTGCTGAATAGCCTGTTCCAGGACATCAAACTTTAAATTAAACAGAAGATGATCAATAAGCTTAGCAAATTGCCTATGGCAACCTCAGCAGTTTGAATCAAAGGCCTTTATAATTTAAAGGGCATCCTCATTCACCCCTATGATGTGGTATAGACCTGTTATGTGCTTGGTCAGGTTAGCTGCAGTAGCCACCCAAAATGGAAAATGGTGCTGTACAAAGAGTTAGACTCTTCTGGGTCTTAATGATAGTGTATTTTGAGGTTAGAAGAGGCATGATATCTTGGAAATGTCTTCCAACATCACCAATATTTCTTTGAAGCTTACCAGCCAAGGCGGTGTTAAGAAAACTGTTGTTTAAAAAGGAACTGCTAGCAGCATCATGGGACATAAGTACACTGGCAGGGGATAGTGCCACTATTACTGCTGAGTATTTATATTGTGGCAAAGTAGAAAGAAGATAGCTGGGCTGGGCTACACTAAAACAGGTACAAATACATAACAAATGACCATCCCTGTCCCAGGCAGCATATAGTATGCCATGCTCCATGCCTTGCTCACCCCATCTTACTCCTGCATGGTCCAGGAACTGAATGGCATGTCAGGGAGAAGAAAGAGGGACCCAATGCAAAACAGGAACTCTGTTCTGCTTTTCCCTTCTGTGACTTTTTCACTAATTTCATTAATGAGTATGGGAGCTACTGTTCATACATGTTGTGAACTCCTGTTCAATGATGACAGATTACAGCATCTATAATTTGCTTCATTGAAAGTTCAGAGCTTGAGCTTTTTTAGATGAAGTATATCAGCCACATGTATAAGATTTGTGTCTTGCTTTACAATAACATTTTAGAGTGTAATCTCCTCAGAATAAGAACCTTTACTCCTCTGTGCTCAGCCCAGCTCTAACCAGGCTGATACAGTTACATAAATACTAATGAAATGATAAGAAAATGGGAGACGAGCTCAGAAAGACTGGAATGGAGCATCGAGAATTGGGAACTGTGTCGCTTCCTCAGAATGTGAAGATGTACACGACAGGACATTGTCTCCATTTTGATTAACGTTCAAAGGGAGTCCAAATGGTAGTGTCTTTCTCTTTCTTTATTTTCTGTATTGGAATATAGTCTGATAATCCCACTAGAGTCTATGTAAGGATTGTTTGTAACCCACTCGTGATTTAGGAACATCAAATTCTATATAACAGCATAAGAAGAGTATAATACAAAATACTGTGTGCCATCTGTGCCAGCTCATGACATTCTGTGGGTCTCTCCCACAACACTGTATCCAAACACCTTGAATTTAGCCTGGTAACATTTTCACCAGCAAAATTTCTGTTTGCCTGTCTGTCCGTCTGGTCCATCATTATTGTATCTGAGTTCTATAGAGTGGCAGCAAGAAGAACTATTAACATTGGAAAAAATAATCTGGTTACAGAGGAGAAAATGAATGGCATTTAAAAAAATGGAAACAGACTATGAATTAGTAACCAGCAGGACTCAGAAGGCTAGGGCGGTTGGGGGTGGAAACTTCACCTTCCCTTTGGAAACCTTGTTGCCTCCTAGATCTAGTCTCACCCCATCCACTGATACACTTTCTGGAGCCAGGTCCCAGAAAAAGCCCTGGCTGCTCAGCTGAACTTGCACTCTGTCTTCTTTGCTTTGTACCTCTTGGCTGAAGTGAAGGCTGCCTTTCCTGTGTGCTTTAAAGTTTTTAACAAGGGGAAATGACTAGTGATTGAAAATGGCTCTAACTTAAAAGCTAGTATTATTTATTAAGGGAACAGAATTATTGAGTAGGAGCCAGAAAAGCCAGGCAAACAAAGCAGAGCATACACATATTTAACCTGTTTAGACAGGTTTAAGATTATGGCCTGGTTAGTAGCTTGCTCAGTTCAGTGTAACATTAATTAGCCCTGGTGACAAACAGAAAATGGTCATATGGAAACATAATTTAGGATACTTAGCAAGAAAATGTCTTTGAGGTAGGCTGAATGGAACAGAATTGTCTCTGGTGGTTGTGCTGATGGTTATTAGCTCTGTGCGACTTGTTCTCAGCACAGGAATGTTGACCACTATACAAAAAAAAAAAAGAAGCAGAGGCTAACCACTGCTCTGTATCTCTGCACCTGTTGGCTTTGGAAAAGCCTAGGATGAACCACAGTGTTATAACTTGCACTGTCTCTGAAGGGAAAAAAAAACCCAACCAAAACCAAGGCCAAAATTTTAAATCATGTTAATTTTGGTGCCATGTTTTCTGGATGCCCCATCTTGGGCCACTTCAGCACTGATTTTCAGAGGTGCTGTGAATGCAAAACTTTACTTGCAAATCAATGGGAGCTGTAGACACTCAACGTCTCTGGAAAAGGGCTCGCAGCATCTAAATCTGCCCCTGCCCCAAACGGTGACTCTTGGAACTGGAGCTGTGTTTGGGAATTTTAACTTCAAGTTTCCAGACCTGAGCACTGTATTAGAGGGAGGGGAATTAGAAACAAGCAAAGAGGGCAAGTCAGCTTCTGCAAAGTCCAGTGCCAGTCATTGCAAATACATGTGCCATTAATTCAGAAAAGATCTGTGTTTTCCTTGCTTGGGCCAGCATGACAGATGCCAGAATTAAAATTAGGTAGAAGGAAGGGACAGACACAAAACAATGATATAAAAATTATTATAGCCAGAAAGGGTCAGCCTGGCATTTTAGATAATGTTTGGGCCCCACCTTTTTGTCAAGTTCACAGTCTTTCAACCACTCTGCAGTCCAGAGGAGTGTCAGGTAAATCCTTTATAAGCCACAGCTTTAGGAAACTCAATAATAATTTTTAAGCTGCACACAGTTAGAATGAAATGTTGTCTTCTGTACTACATGCATTCCTAAAATGGGTATAAAACACCCAGGTATCTTTTGTGATTTGTTTTCTGTATACCATTATAGTAGTATATGTGTGGAAAGCTGCCGGAGTTTTGCCTGAGCAATAGCAGCAGTACAAGGGGCCTGCTCATCTAGACTAGAAGCTAAGAGCCCGAATAGGGACTCTATCCTAGCCATCCTTCCTCACTGCTGGTTTTAAGGACAGGGTCAGGCATCTCATGGCTCACTGTGAAGTTAGAATTAGGTTCTCTAGCTGATAGTGGGGCCTGGGCAGGCCCCTGGCTATGTCAGAATTAATATAAGCACAAAGGTAGGTGAAAGGCCTCTTTTTACTCCATTCCTATAATGAGCAGAGGAACAAAGTAAGTGAGAACCAGGGTCCATAGACCTGGAACATGTACACCTAGATCTCCATGGTCCCGTGTGTTCATTCCAAAATGAGTCATAGGTCTGACCTAGTAACAGTGAAGCAAATGCTTCAGCCAATGCAATAGGTTTGATATGATTAATTCTGAGGAACCCAATAAAATTATACATAAGGTTGGCTGGATATTTTTAAACAAAATGTTTTGTTTTTTTCATCAATAAATGCTGGTTCATTGAAATTAAAACTTTTAACTAGATAGGTAGGTTTTGAGGAATTTTCCATGCCCCCCACCAAAGGTTTACAATGGTCAGAATGTCCCACTTGGACATTTTCCAAATGAAAATATTTCAGCTCAAAGAGTCTTTTTGTTTAGGAATTTAAGTGAATTTATAGTAAAAAAAAGAATTAAAAGGTGGAAATATAAATTAAATGTTAACAGAAATTAAAATGGAATGGAACCAAACTAAAATACTTTCTGAATTTGGGGGTTACAAAAGTTTGGGGGCTTTGGACTTTTTGTCTCAGTCTAGATTTAAAACAATTTGCAAAAATTTTCCCAGGATGGGAAAACGGCTTCCAAAAGTATATTACTTAGACGTCTGGTTCTATTCGTGGAAATTGGTTCTGAGAGGTGTATGCTAGTGTATGATAGCAAGGCCTCCTCCTTATCCAAGTGTTGTGTCATGGCAAACTTACTGCTATTGCTAACTTTGAAATTGTCAGACAAAAATTACAAATGTTGTGGTATTAAGTCGTGAGAGAGGCAAGCGATTCTTTTCAAATGGAAAATACATGCAAAATATGGACTCAGTCTTACCTGCCTTTTGCCTTGCCAAATAAGACAGGATACTGCTCCAAGAGTGTCATTCTTTGAGGAGCTGAGAATTGTCAACTCTTACCGAAGATACTTTTCACCTCAGAGGGTCAGGCCCTACATTTGATTTCCAAGCATGTATTTCCCACAGGTCAATGTGGAGAATTATTTGATTATAGTTTAATCTGCATTCTTACAGGCACTGATACACAGCCTGGAAGCTTTGCTGGTCCCTTAAGATCACTTAGTGCCATTTGAACATTTCTAAGTGGCCACAAAACAGCCAGAGCCAGCCAGTGGAAAACTCTACCTGCATAGAAAAACTTTCCATTAGTGAAAAGTTGGTGGAGCTGGTTCTACCACCTCTTGTGGCAATTGCCTCCTCACCAACCTGGTATACTGGGAGAACAATCTGTTGGCAGTGCTGCAGAAAAATGGGGGAGGAGGAGAAAGCAAGGAAAAGCAGACCAAAATGCCATGCACCTTAGTGTAAGTTTAGCAGTGCTCTTCAGCAGTGGTCTTTATGGGCACATCTATATGAGATGCTTTATGCAGTAGTGTAGTTTACTGTGAAGTAAGCATGCACATCTACATGTGTGCACACTTACTGTGCCATTAAAACTAATCATAAGTAAATTTGATACCTACAAATTCAGGTATCAAATTTACTCATGATCAGTAACTGTGCAGTAATGCATGTGTAGACATGACCTGGGAGCAAATTTGCTCCCAGGTCATCCCTGTCACTAGGTGCCTGAGGCTAGCCCCAGGGCACCAGGTTGGGAGTCTCTCCTGCCCTAGGCTGGCCTGCCTTTATGGTAGCCTCTGCCTCAGGCCTTTAAAAGCCTGCAGGCATTTTGAGCCCTGGGGCACACAAGCAGGGAGCCTGAGGGCACTCCAGACCCTGTGTCCCCCAGGCAGGCTGCAGGCCAACTGCCCCAGCCTGCCTGCATCCCAACACTGCTGCCTGGCATCACACTGCCACAGGGCTGCCAGGCCCATGCCATCCGGGCCTGCAGGCTGCTACAGGCCTTCCAGCACCCAGGCCCAGCTGCAGGCAGTTTCTGGCTGCCCACAACATAGCTCCAGTAGCCTGCCCTGTGGCTTCAGGTGCTGCAAGGCATTGTCTCAGCTTCATGACTACCAGTCCCATTCTGGGCCTCAGCACAGGGTGCTACAAGTAGATGCCCAGGTACAGCAGCATGGGACAGCAGGGTAGAGGTCCAGATAGCTGGTGCAGGATCCCCAATGGTGATTTTCCTGTTGACGCCCATGCCCATGCCTGTGCCCACTACCCAGGGTCCCAAGTGGTTACAGGAGGAGACTGGTGACCTCGTGGTGTTGTGGGGTGAAGCAGAGGTGCAGCGCCAGTTTTAGTGGGATGAGCACTCCCATACTCGTGTCTACGAGGGCCTGTTAGGCTGGATGCGGGAGTGCAAGCATAACTGGTTGGCAGTGCCACATAAAGGTCAAGACCATGTGGGTACAATAGGTTGCCATCACTGACCACAATCATCAGTCAGGGAGTGCCCATAAGTCCATGCCCTTTATGTGGCAACTGATAGACATCCTCATGCCCTGGGACCCAGGCTGCAGCCATACTGTGTACAGCAGCATGGGCAGCCTTCCCAAGTCCCCACCCCAGCCTGGCACCCATGGTGACATGTCACTGGAGGAAGGCCCCTCAGGCCTGCAGCTGCCCATCCTGCTGAGCTGTTCCCTCCACCAGCAGCTCCAGGAGCCTGGGACACTGCCTGCTATGCCAGCCTCTGCCATGAGGTGCAGCTGGCCATGGCACTGCTGGTGCCATGGCACTGCATGGCACTGCTGGCTGCTTCTCCCTGGGGGGAGCCCCAGCCTGACACCTGCCCACTGCACCCCGCTGTCCAAGGACACTGCCCAGAACTGCATACCATCACCAACAGCTATGACAATTTAGAGCTGCCAGCTACTCCAGCCCTGGCCATGTGATAAGGCCCACAATGGGAGGAGGGCCCTCCCCACCCTGGCCCATGGCCCCGGCCCCTGCCCCTGCCCAACCTCCCTGTCCAGCTTGCACATGCTCCCCTGGACCCAGGTTGAGGGGGCAGAGGTTGCAGGGCAGTCTGGGCATTCTCCCCCACACTGTCATAACTCAGGGTCCCATGCCAGGTGTGCAGGTTCACCCAGGACATCAGCAGCAGCAGGGCATAGTGGGTTGAGAACCCCTCGGTCCAGGCAAACAGTTCCTTATGAGCCACCTGGGGCACGCACAGCAGGGGCATGCTTGGGGTGCAGCGGCAGTGTGGGGGGGGGGGAGGAGTCTGGCCCTGGGGTGACTCCCTGGAGAACATCTCTGCAGCGGGGGCAGGAGCATGAGCAGCTCCTCATCGCAGTTGTCCAGGAGCCTTGTGCCCCTGAGCTCAGGCACCATGGGCTGGGAGGCAGAGCAGCAGAGTGGCTGGCCTCTAGAAGGAGGTGGAGTGGGGGGGCAGGGGGGTTTGGATATGGGGCAGCAGGTGCTGCCAGGAACCTGGCCTGTCCTGCTCTGGGAACAGGGTGGGGGAGGCAGGCTGTCTGCAGCCAGGACCCAGCAGCCCGCCAGCCCTAGGGGAGCAAGCAGGGATGGGGGTGCTCAGCCAGGGGCCACCTGGGCCCAGGCCTGTCTGCCCAACTTACCATGGTGCCTGGGTACCTGTGCATGCCTGACCCCTGATCTGAGGCTGGGCACCACACATCCCCTGGTACAGAGCATCTTATCTTTGAAAAGTTGCAAGTGCACATAAACAGCTTCTTTCTCATGGCTCTACAGCGCCTGCAGCTGCATGCAGGGGAGAGGTTGCACTTGGCAGCTGGGATGCAGCCTCAGGGTTGTTGCTGCCCACGGCTGAGGCCCTGTGGATATGCTGACTCTGCCAGAGGAGGACTCTGGACAGGACCTTCCTTCTGGACTGCCTGGTCACAGTGTCGGAGGACCAGCTGGCAGATGCTCGGGCCTGGCAGGTGGAGAACATGGCCCAACAGGACAGGTGGCAAGTGGAGGATGTGGCCTGCCAGGACAGGTGGTAGGCAAAGGACATGGGTTGCAAAGGTGCATGTAATTGGGCAGACTGGGAGTTCTGGGCCCAGCTTCTGGCCCTGGAGTATGAGTGGGTGGAGACCCTGCAGGAGCAGAGCACAGTCCTGAGCACGGAAGTGCAGGCCATAGACAATGACCACTGGGTGCTAGACACTGTTCTGGCCCTGACAGTTGCCTTTGTGCTGCCCACTGCCCAGCTCCTGACCCTAGCCCAGCCTGCCCCCTGGCAGCCACCTGCTGCCAAGCAGCAGGCCCCCACCTGGGCCTGGGAGGAGGTCCTGCACTGCTTCCAGCAGCCAGGAGCCCTTGGCCTGGTCCCTGCCCTGGGTCCAGTGCCACCCAGCCACCCCATCTGGGCCCACCCCAGCTCCACATAGGCGCAAAGCTGGAGATGCCTGCAGTGGGGCCAGGACTGCATACTGGCCCTGCTGCCTCTGGACACCACCTGTTGGAGGGGGAGCTACCTGCACAGGAGGAGCACTGGCTGCCATCACCCCTGGGTGAGCTGCCCACCTGCTTGACTCACCACAGCATGTGCACTGGCAGGGGAATGGCCAAAGGCCAAGGTGCTAACCACCTGTCCCCAGGCTCTGTACCCTAGCTGCCCTCACTCCATGGCCCCCCCACCATGCGACAGCACACAAAGGACATTTTACATAGTTTTCACAGGGTAGAAGGTATTTTTTTGTTGGTGGGTAGGATGGGTGGTGGAGGAGCTCTGTTTGTTGAGGAGGGAGGGGGAAGGGGGGTATGTTTGATGTGAGAGGAATAAAAACTTATTCTTCTCAGGTGTGTTTTCAGTGAGTGTGGTGCTGGGGGTGGGTAGGGGGAGGGGGCTCTGTGGGTGGTTGTGCAGGTGAACTAGAGTGGGAAGTGCTGGAGGAGGTGGTTGGCCAGCACCTCCTGCACCTGGTACCCTAGCCCTGACTGGCGGGTGCGTGGCTCTCCTGGGGCATTGGTGGGGGGTGGCTTATACTGTTTCTGCTGCCAGAGGTGGTGCTTCTGCTGCCAGGCATCCTCCACCTGCCATGCCTCCTCTGCCCAGGCCTTGTAGAAGAGCTCCCCCAGGGCCTTAGGGCCTTACAGATGTTATGCAGCATGCAGGATGCGACAATGACTCAAGGGAGGTTGTTCTTAGTGAACTTGAGGTGGGCAGTGAGGGTGTGCCAGCAGCCCTTAAGATGGCCGCAGGTGCACTCCGGCCCAGGCAGCACTTAAAATAGGCCTGGCAGTGATCCAGGTGTCTGGTGTAGAGCCACATGAGCCAGGGCAGAAGCAGGTAGGTGGAGTCCCTGATGAGGAGGGGTGGGACCATCGTTGCTCCCAGCTGCAGGTCCGGCACCCTTGGTGTGAAGTGCCCACTTTCCACCAAGCCTGGCAGGGCAGAGTTCCTGAAGATGCGGGCATTGTGGGCACTGCCTGCCCAGCCAGCACTCATATGCGTGCAGGTGCCATGGTGGTCCACAATCGCTTGGAGCACCATGGAGTGAAAGCCCCTCTGGCTGTAATAGGGGTGGTCTCCATGGGGCGGGCAGGTGATGGGGATGTCTCATCCAAGGCCCTGATGCACTGTGGCAATTCCAGGGCACAGATCCCCACCACCACTGCCAGGGATTGTGTACGGGGAGCACGGTGTCCCCCAGCATGTCCTGGAGTGCTCCACACACCTCCAGGATGGCATCCCCAGCAGTGGCTGACACTGCAGGCTGGTGGGCATGGCCAGCCTGAGCAGGGCAATGGCCAGCAGGGTGTCCATGGGGAGTGGTGGCTGCATGCTGGTGTCCTGCTGCTCCAGGTGTGGCTGGAGCTGCTTCAGGAGGTCCTGGAAGGTGGCCTGGGTCATACAGAATGCCTCCAGCCACTGCTCATCATCCCAGGTGTGCTGGACAATGTACCACCACTAATCCTGGCTAGACCAACAGGCCCAGAGGCAGTGGGCCTGGAGGCCCAGGAGGGTGACGGCAGCTGCAGCAGTGGCATCTTGGAGCCCATAGTTGGTGTCCCTGCTGGGGTCTGGCCAAGTAGATAGGGTCAAGGTGGCAGGTACACAGCGGTGGCCCTGGGGCAGCACACACAGGTTGGGCAGGTGGTTGCAGCGTATGGGGGAGCTGGGAGGGGCAAGATGGCCATAGGCCAGCCAGCAGTTGGCACAATGGGCCAGCAGGACCAGCGTGGTGGCTAGCAGCACAGGGCACTGTGCATTGCTGCTAGGGGCAGGAGCTGGAGCAGCCATGGCATGGGGAGGCACAGGGAGTGAGGCAAGTGTTGCAGTGCACTGTCTCTCTGTTGTACATGCTGCTCCTGGCCAGGAAAGTGGCTGGAGAGGGAGCAGTGAGCGGGGCTGCCTTTTGAAGAGGGCTGCTGGCTGCTGGCAGCTGCAGCTGGAGCTCCTCCTGCTTCCCTCCATGTGTACATGTGTGCCTGGGACCATTTACTCACAAGTAAACTGGTGCTGCATCAAATGCACGTGCAGACACACTCTAGAAGTACTTTCTTGCAACTCAGTTATACTGAGTCCAAGCAGAGTTCAAACAAAGGGGAGCCTCTGTCCCCACTTTCTGCCTCCACCAATGCTATTGAAATCAGCATCAAAATGAGCTTGTCCTTTATCTAGATGTTAAGTAAAGGAGCAATCCAGCTGCAGTTCTAACCCTGAGAGTTGGAGGCAGTCACTGGGAGCTCCATGGAAAATGGCTTTGAGTCAATAAAGGTGATTTATTCAGCTTGCAGAATACTCAGAAACCACAATATTCAGAGCTATTGCTTTGCAGCCTCCACACACATCTACTGCTCATAGTCAGGACCTCTCCAATGTGTATAACTAGGGTAAGAATTGTAGGTCAAAATAGTGCATATGACAGTCAAGCTTTTCAGAGATAACACACAGTTTTTTCCTGCAGTGGGGCCTGATGCTGGTCTCCTGGATGAACTCCCACTGAAGGGAATGGGTGCAGGCCTGACCTTCCCCTGTTTTAGCCACCCCAGTAATGCTTACAGTAATGCCTCATTGTCTGCAAGCTGCTTTGAACCTGACAGCTGATAGGGTTAGAGAATTACACAGAATATATTTCAGTGGGTAGTACTTAGTGACTTTTTAACAGAAAGTTCCAAGCATGGATAATTGTATTGACGCTTAAAGGAAAGTGTGCATACGTTATATAAATATGAAATGTTCACTGCCTATGTACATTTGTCTGTACCCAGCCAACTGTGGTGACCAGGAAGAGCTATCACAGGAAGCCATCTGTACAAAGCTAGCCTATCAATGTGCCGCTTGCAGTTGGGGGTCTACAGGAAGTCAGCCATACAGGAAATCAAGCTAGGCCAGCTGCATGTTTCTGTCCCTGACAGTTTTCTCCTTGACATTGTCCATAAATGACACTAGGGAGGAAGTAAGTTGTCAGTTGAAAATCACCACCTATTATTAGCTGTGGAATGCAAAGTACTTTATTACAGAGACCTACATATAGCAGATTTGGGTTTATTTCTTCGAGGGTGTGGTAGACAGGAAGTCCATTTGAAGTAGAAATAATTAGAAAAATAAAGCAATGCCCTTTTTCTGACAATAGGAATTTCTGTCCACCCTGAAATATATACTTAGTAAATTGGTCAGTTAATTAGAACAGAGAGATAAAAGGTATTTTCTGGGGTGTAAAGGACATCGAAGAGAAGATGTGTGATGCAAAATAGGTAAAGTCTGGCTAGGAGTTCTCCCCCTCAATTCAGAGGAAATGAATAGTACAGAATATATCTAAAAGATCCCAATGGTCCTGCTTAATGTCTCCAAAGAAGACAAATTTACCCCTGATCACCTGCTTCTGAATTGAGTTAATGTATTTGCTGTGACTAAATAATGACTATTGCTGCCATTAATTGCTTATTGCATATGGTGGGTAGGAAAACATGACAAAACTATCATGAGCATGGAAATGGTTAAATTGCTAATAACTAAGGTCAGAAAAAAAAATACCAGGGAAAATAACCCACTTGGAAATATCCTTCATCTGTCCAGAATACCTGCTATTTAATTCTTGTTGTATAAAAGCTTTGGAATATGTTTAGAAAATCCTCAGAACCAGAGTTAATAATAGAAAGAAATATTCTTCTGGAATGAAATTCCTTGTTTACATTTATCTCATATTGAACATACACCCAGAAAATGCATTATATCATTTCATCAAACCAATATAGATGATGTTATTTTGCCACTCCTAGCACTTCTCTTTGGATTATTCAAGTGATCTAAAGAAATAAACCCTTCCTATGGAATATAAACTTTAAACTGAATTTCTGCTATACTTAGAATGGAAAAAAAATTGCTGCCTCAAAGCTCTTTGTTGCTGTGGATGCTTAACTACTGTCTGCCTCACTTGTGTCCATATATTTTGGGCAAAGGCTCCAGTGTAAAGTATTGATCTACACTGCACAATTTTGCTGGCATGGTTGGGGTGTGACCAGGGGCTGTCCCTGATTAACATAACTGATCCTAACACAGACAACACTTATCACAGCACAAGCATACTTTTGTCAGCATAGTGTGTTTCACTCGGGGTGGGATTGAGATATACCATGCCAACAAATGCAGAGTTTTACTGGTTTAAGCTGTGTCCATGCTAGGTATTTTTCTGATATAGCATAGGTATACTGGTAAAGAACTCCTGTTTCAACTTGGCAGAAGTAAGAGATAAGGCAAAGAGGAAACCAAAAAACAGGAAGGCATTGAAGAAATCTCTGGCTCTAAAATAGAAACTGAAAGTAACAATGCCCTAATAAACAGTAACATTCAATATCTTTCTGCCAAGCAAGGTGTTGCTTTGAAGCAGCATTAATAACACTTCCTGGATGCAGAGTAACACAGCTGTAGAAGAAGGAGAAATTGTGAAATGAACTCAATCAGGGAAGAAATGAGGAAGGAAACAATGTGTTAAATCATTTTATTTTTTAGGTTCACTCTGTTCCATACAGATAGAGAGTTAGACTCAGAGTTGATTACAGTGCAAAGATTTGATTAAAAAAGAGTGAGAGATCTAATACTGACACATTTCTATCTGTTTCAAAGAGTGCCCAGGTCTTCTATTTCATTCTCACAGTGTGATCACGAATTCCAGAGAGTGTTTATCTTCAGATCTTTATGGCTCAAATACTATTTTCAGTGACATTGGTGTAAATCCAGAGCAAATCCACTAGCTTCACACTGTTGTTATTTTCAGTGGAGTGACTCCTGATGCATGCCAGTTTAGCTAAGTGCCAGATTTGACAGTAAGTGAATTTTAATTTTTGCAACTAGTTTGTCCATAGCTACTTTCACTTTATTGGAGGTTATCTAGAAATCATTGACAATTTACATCACAATTCAGCCCTACATAATCCATCCGTCAAGTTTACTGTCAAATGGCAGCCCATAGTTTGGAAGTTAATGGACCAAACTCCATTCTTAGTAACACCACTAGAATGCCATTGAAATGTAGGCACATAGACCATCATTCCTCCTGCAGTTCCTGACAAATCTGAGCACCTCTATACTGCAGTGGAAGATTAAAGCAACATTTCTTTTGTACTACCCAGTAATCTTTATGCTTGGCGGTAAAGTTAATGTACAGGATTGTCATTCACCAACTCATTTCACATAGGCTGCTGAACAGCCTTCACAGCACAATGACATTCAGTTACTACCAGCTTAAAGCAGAGTTGAACTAGTGACCTAGAGATGAAAAAATTACACACCCATTTGTTTCTCAGTTGCAGAGCACTTGAAGTATAAAGAGCAATCACTGAACAGAGAAGAGGATCACCATTATTTTTAAATGGACCACTATAAAGAAAGTAGGATGCCTGATGCTCAAAACCCTAGAATTCTCAAGAACAGCTATTGTCCTGAGACATGGAAAAAAGGAAAATAGAAGAGAAATGTATATCGGAGAACTCTGTATTTTTGGCATGCACGCTCAATTTAAGAAACGAAAGAATTCTTAAGGAACCTATTAGTTGCTTCATTCACACATTTTTGGGGTAGATGAATTAGATTCTGGCTAGCACACAGCTACCAGGTAATACAAAGGAAAGGGTCCTTTAATCTTCTGCAGCAGTATAGTTGTGTCCAGCCTTGTGAGGAGCTGCAGGAGGAATGATGGCCTTGTCACTGACAGCCTTCTAATTGGATGGTAGAGAGGACCAGGACAGAGTAGCTATAAAAGACATATTTGTGCCAACAAGTGTGGCTGTCATCAAAACAGATCTATTGAGGAATGGAGAGGGAAAGTGCAATACCACTGCAATGCTGGGTGAAGTTTCACGTGGCCTGTATTGCAGGGCCAGCAGAAAGTTTGCTAAGGCCAATGGTGCCTGACTGGAATCAGTAACAACCACAAAACCGGTGCTATGATGGCTGGATTACTCAGTGAGAGAAGGGACACTGCATCTTGGAAATAAAGCATGGGACTTGCAAGAAGACTAGAAGATAGGAGTCACAAGAACAAGCTGGAAAGGCAGAGATTATGTACTTAATAGTGTGACACATTATTTTCCTGACTCCTTCAATCCGTCAGAGAAAGACTATGTGGTATAAGTCTCTCCACACACTCCACTCCACAGCTACACCGCTGGGGTAATTAAGTCCAATAGATCAACTGAAAGGCTTGCATGGACTGTTACTTGTCCACAGACTCAGTCTTAGGACCAGTGGCAGGCAGACAGAAGCTTCTCAGCTAAAATAGGGAAAATGAGAAAAAGATTCTGGAAGCACTGAAGGGATGCTAAATCAATGCCTATTTCCACCTGAGGTGGAACACATGTTCCTGAGGTACATGGTGAACTGAAGTTAGTCAAGACCTCTTTGGTGCAGATTCTGCTTAGTTACCCTAGGAGTGAAGGGGGTGAAGATGAGAACAAAATATAGCCTGCAGTGTTCAGACCCCATGGTTGCTATGTCTGATTTAAACATGGGCAGGAAATGAAATACTTGCTGCCTGTAGTATGTCTAATACCTCTAGGTATAGCTGCATAACCTGCATCAGCCTTGAAAGTGCTTCTTTCATAACTGCATCATGCTAATCAGATTTTCTGGTGGTGTAAAGTCCACTCAGACCCTCCATGAATAAGAACTTGAAGACAGATGCAAACATCCATTGGCACACGAGTGGATCAGAAAGTATCTAGTAACCCCTACAGGAAAGTCTCAAGGCCCCCCAGCTCTTCTACTCATTTTTGGCATACACTGACTTTTCTGTTTCCTGGCAGAGCAGAGAGATGACACCAACAGCTGTAGAGGCCCTCTTGAGATGAAACAGTTGTTATTAAGTGGCAATTAGTGCAAAAAGCAAGGAAGTAGATTAACAGGGACTTGCCAAGAGCTAAATCTCCTCTTGGTTACACTCTGCAATCCCTGTGAAGTCAATGGCATTGCACTGGTGTAACTGAAAGGAGAGTTTTAGTCCTTTATATACAAGTCTGCCAGGATTGTATTCTCTATAGAGTTGTCAGAAGTGATGAATTCTCTGACAGATGGAGCAGTTAGAGAGGACCATTGTAAATAATGAGAAGATGTAATAACAGCATGAAGAAATAAAGGTTATACTGCAGCCAGCTTTCAGACTTCACATTAAAATGACGCCTACCTGCAGAGCTGTGTGTACTGAGAGAAAGCCAGGCAATTCATAGCCACTGCATTTAAAGGTGGCAAGTGATCCGGTCAATGGTGAAGTGCAGTGTGGTTACTAATGTCCACAATAACTGTAAATTTACCCATCCAATTTGCTCCTCTATACCAGCCACAAAGGGAGATGACTCCAATTATTTTTCAGACAGAACTGAAGCTGGTGTTTACCATTATCTCCCTGGTAACCCCCTTTGCGTGACAACATTATGCAATGTAATTGCAAAGCTGCCTCAGCTCACTGGGGCTGTTATTAAATGCACTCAGATTTTTTTTCCCCCAAGGTCAAGGATAATAATTAGGTGACTGGTATGCCTGCGACACAACTTTGTTATGTACAAAAAAATAACTTAAAGGATGCATCAGACATTCCCAAGTGAGGAGATTTCTGTCCTGTTAAGAAGTGTTAGAAGATCAGTTGAAAATAGGCTGGTGGAATAATGTGTGTTAGTGAAGATAAAGAGCTGCAGTGCAGTAGCCTGAGAATAAAGCTGCAACAGGCACACAGCATAATGGGGTGTTCAGTGGGTGGTGGGTGAATTGATAGAGGGAACATAGAAAGTGAATAATGGGGTTTGAAAAATTAAAGGGCCATGCGGATGCTGAGCTCTAGAATCTGAAGGAATTAACTTGGCTCCTCTCTGCTGCTTGTTTGAGCTGCCCTAGTGACCTACTGGTAACACAGTCAGGATGCTCACCTATGTTACTGTCCATAATAATAGTAGTAGTGATAGTTGTAGTAGTAGTAGTAGTAGTAATAAGGCTTTGCATAGCAATTTTCATTAGTACATCTCAAAGTGCTTTGCAAAGGCAATCACTATTATAACCCTATTTTATAGATGGGGAAACTGAGGCACAGAAAAGTGCAGTGACTTACCTAGGATCACCCATCAGACCTGTGGCAGAGCTGGGAATAGAATTTAGGTCTCATCAGCTATTGTCTATCTGCTAAATGACTTTGTCTCTTTAATGACTCTAGGATGAATGTACATATATATCTGGTGATACCAGGAGTGGTGCTTCTAACTAGCATCTAGAAGGGTGCTAAGAGCTGATGAGTAATTAACAGTAAGAATAAAAATGGTATATAAGGTGCCAGCAATGTTTCTGTGAGTTTCAGGTGATGACTGTTATTGTGAATATTACCAGATGATGCCAGTGTTAATGCAACTACCAGCTAATGTCAAAGTTGTTATGTCTACCAGGTGACTCCATCTACTAACTGATATACTGGATACTATGTGTACTAACTAGTGCCAGGGATATGTTTGTAAATCTGCTTTTTAACAAAGATCCTGGCAAGGAGTCATGTAAAGTCACCTAGACTGTGTGAACATGAATGCATCCATTGTTTGCCAGACAGTTGGAAGATGAACACTGCTCTGTGTGTGTGTGTTGTTCATCATTATTCTAAAAGACCGAGTCTTCCCAGCAAAGGTTTAACTACAGAGTCTTTACTTATTCAATAATTTCCCTTGGCATTTCACTTGGGAGAGATTCACTGTTTTGTATTCCCAGTGACTGGTCATTGTCTAAGGCCAAATCTTTTAGGACCTGAATAGAAGCCTATTTAAGGCAGGGGGGGTCTTTCCTTTAACTTTAGTGGACTTCAGGGCAGGCTGCTACTGAAATGAAAGATGCTTTTGCCCATTAACCAGAAAGTGTTCTCTCTCTAACAGACTGTCTGTACCCTAGTGGGGTTAATTTACCCTAGTGTCCATGACTTGTGTATGGGCAGTGTCACACCAGAAAAAAACTTCTTTACAGAGGGAAGGTACAAATTACTTGAAACACAACACTAAGGAGCAATGGCCTTGAGGAGGAAGGAGCTTACAGTAATTGATCTTGCTTGTGTGCAAGACAGTAAGGTTTTGATGGGAGCAAGAGAAATCAATAAAAAAGAGAAAAATAAAAAAACAAACTTTATACATTTCTCTGATGAAATATCCCTTCATCTGGCTGCCTGTAACTTAGTTGTCATCATCTGCCATGTGACCTGCAGTGGAAGATTTCTCAGCTGTAAAAACAAGCTGATTTCATCTTTGTTGCCAGTTGAAGGAAATAAGACAAAAATGTAGTCCCTAGATCTTCTTTATGCACCAAACTTCTTATCTGGAAAGCTAGTTTCCACAGTAAACCTCACCCAAAGTAGGTATTCTTGTTTTCTTCAGTGTCTTAGAAGGTAGATTCAGCTGAAAGAGAAGGTTAATCCTGAATAAGACAAGTGTATTCTTGCTCAGGGGGGATTCAATCATGATTTACCAAGAGACTTAAAGCCAATTATGGCTCTTCTCACTCATGGAAACTCCCTAACAGCCTATCACCATTTCCAGCTGTAGGAAACTTAAAAAGAATGATAGCAACTAGTTCCTTTTAAACTTCAGGAGAAAAGCATAGAATCCTGTGTAGAAATGAAACAGTGCTTTGAAAGATGTAGTGCACATTATGAAAGTTACTCAATAAAAGAGCTTTCCAGATCCTTGACAAGATAGCAAGTAAAAAGAAAAAGGAATTGGTTTTATAGGTTGCTTTCACCTCTCACACATCCCCTTGCAGCACTTTACAATATCAATATCAACTGCATTACATTGCAATATTATAGCCAACAGGTACTCAGCATTTTGTCTCGCTTAGTTTTTTAAACTACCCTGAATTCTTTTGTTGACTCCAGAGGTAGACAGCTAGGACTTCAGTTAAACCTTTAATCAGAAGGTCTGTACTTCTGTACAGTTTAGGCCGGTGTCAAGTTTGGACATGAAAAAAAACTTTACTTTTTTATAACACCTTCATCCAGGGATCTCAAAGGAGTATGCAAACACCAAAGCATTAAGCTTCAGAACAGGTCATCTAAAATAGGCCAACCCTATTGCAGATAGAGAAACTAAGGAACCAAAAGGTGAGATGACATGCCCAAAGCCAGAGAATGAAGCTGTGGCAGAATAAAGCATAGAACTCAGAGTCCTAGCCTCCCAGTGCCTTGTGCTAGTCATCAGACACCTAGACTTGGCATTGGAAGCTAATGGAATGCTAACATTAAATTCAGACTACAATCAGAATGAATTCTTGTAGCATCAGTTCATTAAGCTGCACCTTAGGATACAAAGCAACATCATGTTCAGCCATTATTGTTGAAAAAGCAAAGTTCCTCTTTGTTACTTATAGACTTCTCTAGAAAGGTGCAATCTTAAGTGGTTCAACACTGTTGGGTAATCTGTGGATAATGCTTAGATGCTGTCAGGTTGAAGATAATGCCAGGATCTACCTAGGCTAAGCTCTATAACTGCAAAAAAGAGTCCTGGGATCCCATCTGTGGCAGAACACCATTGGGATGCTCACCACTTAGTGTGCTGCTGTAAGCTATGGAGAAGCCTGCAAGGTGAGCAGCAGGGAGACCCTTCCCCCACTGTAGCCATTTTAAGGGGAGAGGTGAGTGGCAGAGCACCTTTGGTAAGTGCCACTTTAAGGCTGAGAGCAGGCAGCTGGCAGGTGCGGGACAGCCCTGGTGAGGTGGATGTTTTAAGATCCAGGCTCTCAGGGCTGAGGTAGCAGTTTGTTGCAAGCAGCTGGGGAGCAACAACACCTGACTGAGCTGCTGCTCACATCACTGGTGGTAAGGGAGGAACTATGGGGATGGCAGGATATTCCTACAGGTGCAGTGGGGCCCAGAGCTCCAGGAAGAAGGCTTTGGTCTAGTGAGAGCAAGGCCCAGGCTAACAAGGGGGCTAACAGCTAGTAGGCCTATAGAAGGGGTTAGGCAAGCCCCAAGTAGATCTGGCAGGGGCCAAGCCAGGGGCTCTGTGGTGAGACCCAGGAGAGATCCCTTTGGAGAATGGGGGTCAGCAGCTGCTAGACTGACTTTCTGATCCCTCACACTGGTCAATCCAAGAGGGCCCGGGCCAAAGGGTAGTTATGCATAACACAAAGGGCAGGCCAGGACCAAGGTGAGCTATCTGGCACCCTGACTGGCCTGGAGATGGGGCCAGAGCCCATGTGGGCTGAAGGTCCCTTTGATGGAAGGGATATCACAGCTGAAGAGGGTAGGGGTTAGCCAGCATGCAGGCTCCAATAATATTGGAATGGGATCAGAGTGAGAAGGGACATCAGCCAGGTGCCTTAATGAGGGAACTAGACTAGGACAGGTAGGCCTGCTTGATCTTGGGTAAGACCAAAAACTGTACCCTGCCAGGAAAGGGTGGTCTGGTGGGGCTGTCCATGGCAGAAAGCTTCCCAGAAATGTCAGGCCAGTTATGTCGCCAGTGAAAGGTCAGCAGGGGTGCCTGATAACCCCAGCTCCCACCTTCTGGTGGGTCATTATGACTAGAGGGTAGTGGGGCCAGGCACACCCAGGGAAGAGGTCCCTGAGCCCATGGGAGTGTAAGACCCTGGAAGATAGTGGGGCCAAGTACACCTATTGAGAGGCACCAGTGTCTGTCGGGGTATAATACCCTGAAGCCCCAGCATAGGGACGGAGTGTGGGCCTCAGAGAAGAGGCATGTGTGTTGAGGCCCCAGAGGCGGGGGACAGTGGGGGTGTTGGAAGGAAGCAGCTAGGCCCAGGTAAGTCTTCAGATGCCTGAGGCCGCAAGTGGGCCTGAGGCCAAGTGGGTGAGTAATTAGACCTAGCGAGGGAGAGAGAGTAATGAGTTACCTGATGAGGGGCTTTGGGTCAGAATTCCATCCAGGGAGAGGTGAATTGGCTGGTTACTGTTTGGATGAGTGTCACGAGAGGGCCCAAGAGATTTCTCATTGGCTAGTCAAGGCACGTGAGTAGGCAAGCCTGATGGTCTATGGGAGCCACTCAAGGGAGCAGGGCAAGTTGAGTGTGGCCCAGTGTGGGGCAGCATGTAAGAGGCCCAGTGAGAGTGGGCAGAGTGCTAGAGGCCTGGTGAGAGTGGGTGGTGTGAATGAGGCCCATTAAGGTAGAGAGAGAGAGGACGAATGTATGAGGCCAAGCAAAGGGCTGTGTTTAGCCCAGCCACGAGCTGCCATTGAGAGCAATTCAAAAGGAGACATCTGTGAGGCATGGGAATTGATAAGGGAGGGTTGGAGTCGGGGACAAACTCCTAGGCATCGGGGTCTTAAATGGGCAGCCTTCTGCTTTATTACAACCATTATTGTAACAAAAAGGCATGGCAGGAGAGACCAGGCAGCCTGCCCTAGACAGGTGGGCAGGCTGATACTGTGACCGGGACTGGGAGATTGCTCCCTGTCACACCATCCGAGAGGAGATACAAAGCAGTGATTAAAAAAAGGTTCCTCAAATTCCAACATAGGATGTGTTTGTTTTTTTTGGAAATGCACAAATTTACGTTTTTGCATGACTGACATTGCTGACAGGAGCTCTGCAATTTTACATATAATGCACTCACTAAGAAATATGCAGACAGGGGCAGTCTATTTATTTGCAGCCCTTTAGTCCAAATGCTGCATGCTAAATGCAATCAATAACATTGGATTTGATCTAGGCCTTGTTTCAAGAGCAAATCTACAGTGTCATCTATCTTAATGAAAGTTAATTGAAACCAACACTCATCCCTCATGAGTTTGAAGCTATCAATAGATATAAAAATTTGTTTTAAACAACATTAGAAAATGTGACAGCAAGGAGAAAGATACAATAACAAGAAAATGGAACACTAAAAATAGTACTGGTCCTTTGTCCCCATGCAGGAAATGTAGGCACCTCAATGCCTTGTATAAGAACATTTTTTTCAGATACAGAATTGGAATAAACTCGCATGCCACATTTTATAGATGGGGAAACTGAGCCACAGAGATATTAAGCAACCTGCCCACAGCACATGATAAACCAGCCTTAATCCCCAGGTCCTTCCTTATCCATTCCTTCTCACATGAGTGCATTGAAATATCCAGCTCCACTGTTCATAATCAGTAGTTATCATTTACAAACCTGACATAATATGGAGAAATTGAGTTGTCCCAGGAAATCAGTTACTTTGCTATATGCATTTTCCTCAGCCAAAAGGAGATGCTAGAAATCTGGCTCTTTCTTAGGAGGCTGAGAATTTCTTTACTTGGGTTTTTGCCTCTTAATTCACTGAGGGTTGGTTTAGGGAAGTTTAGGGAAAGGCATTTATTTTAGATGGAAATTCTACTCAACCATCTTGTTAATGCCAACTGTAGTTTGATACATGCCCATCAGTACAGGACACTTCTTCCTGACAGTTTCTGTTAACCTTCTTTCATTGCGCTGCTTGCTAAATGACCATCTCTGGTGTAGTTTGAAATCCCACCTGCCATAGGGGGTCAAGTGTTACCTTATGTCTTTACAGTGAAGTCTGTTTAAGGTGCCATGCCAAATTTAATCCTCATGCAGTAGTTCTTGATCACTAGTTGTCGTTTAATCAGATTGAGTTGGAGCTTTCTGCCAGTTAAGCACAGTGGAGTGATACCTGCATTATTTTATGCACCACCCAGATGATTCCTGCTTTTTCTCCCCTTGATTTAGTCCTTATCTGATGGCATCTTACTTCCATGGAAAAGAGGGAGAATAAGACAGCTTCTTCTCCTGGTCATTGCCCCACTTTTCTAAAGATCTGTATGTAGGTGGTATCTGTATGATTCATGTGGCACTGCCAGCACTTTCACATACCCTCCAATTAACGAACTGATTATGTCACCTTTGGACAATTTGTCCATGATGTGAAAGCCTGACCAGGACCTGTACCTGACAGACAGCACAATGACAAAACATGTAAAAAGCTTCCTCCAGTATATTCACCATTAACCAGCTGCTTCCCACTTTCTTCAGTCTTTCATTTGTGGTAGAGGTTCCTATTAGTTAAATCCAGAAAAAGCATTTCAGTGAGCTTAACTTCAAGAACATGAGGGGCATAGTCCTATTTCATTTATGTGCCCAAATAGCATTTACCTTGCCATGTAACTGCAGTTTTTGACCCTTATGCATAGTTTGCGGTCCTCTTCTACATGTAGCCTAGACGTATAAGTGTTCACAAAGATGCTAAGTATTCTCAGTAGGTTGTGCCCTGGCCAGGCATCATATTCATGTAAATCCTCAATTTATATCTGGGAAAAAGCCAATAACTAATGGCTGTTAGATGTTGGAAGAGGGTCTCCCCCAGGTTTTAGCATAATAAGCAAATAATTGAGGCTCTTATCAAGGAAACAGGGGTCACAGGTTATAGTCCCCTCCCTCCATCTCTTGGTTATTAGCAAAGTGGTCTACCACCTGGCCATGGGTTAGACATTATACAATTCTCTCTTCTGCCTCTTCTTCCCTGGGCAGCCAAGAAATAAAGAGAGATGTAGGGCCAGGAGGAAGAAAACAAGCTGGAGGCTATATGGTTCAGTGACATGCCTGATTCCCTGGAAAAGAGAAGTCCCTAGATTCTACTTTGGCACTTTATGCCCAGTGGGACACACACTTTTCCACTGTTCTCCATCCATCTACTTTGCCAAGTGATAAATGCAAGGTGCAGTGGCTCAGCTTTAAGGAGAGCAATGTGCATAATACCTAACCTGCAACCTGGTGCTTAGAGCACTGTTGGAAACAGAAGGTATAGACTCAACTTCCGTCTGAGTGAGGAAGCCCTGCAACCTCGATCTACCACTTTTTGGGGGAGTTCCATAACCCCTATTCTATTGGGCTAAAACATGGGAGGTTACCCATTCTCCCTTCTTCAAATACCTACTTGCCACCAGTTTTTATCTGCCTACAGTTTTAGGGTTTTTGCTCACCCAGGTATACAAGTATGGTGCTACATAGCTGCACAACCAGAATATAACCTACAGAGTATGGTCAGTAGCCATGTGGGTGCTTGGTCATCCTGTGTGTAAGCATCAAGTGTCACAAACTGTTGTTACACAGCTGGGTAAGTGCCATTTGAGGGCATACAGTGAAATAGGTTCCTGCCCAAAGTGTCTCACTGACTTGAAGGAGCTTTCTCTGCTTGACATCTATGTCCAGGCCAGGGCAGAGTGGCTCCATTTGAGGTCAATGATGTCCAGTGAGAAGTTTCTGCACCTTGCAGGATTCAACCCTACATATTTTGTTTGAAGGTTTTCACCCATTGTTAGGTTTAGACTGTGGCTGGACTGTATCCAATAGGTCCTTCCTTTATATTGGCATTTCCTTGTTTTTTGAAATAAGAAACACATTTTTTTTTATTATTAAAAAGACTTTTAGAACAAACACTTTGATCATTGGCCCACCTTGGGAGTAAAACCCCTTGGAAAAATCCTACTCTACACATACTTTGTGTTGAGCATGGAACTGTGAATCTGTATGATCTGTTTTCTGATTTAGAGTTTCAAATTCAACCAGGTTCAAGTGCATTATATTATATAAAAATAATAAGATACACTAGGCCAAATTCTGCTTTTCTGCTTTTATACCTGTGCAATTCTCTGGAGTCTGGCATTTAATTATGGAAACAGTTATTGCACAAAATTAACTGATGGCTGAATCTGGCCCCTTCCATTTATTGTAAAAAGTTAATTTTTTCCCCACAATCCTTGGTCCTTTTATTTTAACCATGATTTTTTTTTAATTGCAGTCCTTATATATATTCTTAATCCCCCTTTAAACTTTGTTTCTAATCCATAAAGCTGCCATCAAGTTCAGGCAGCTGAATTATTCTGGCTTTTAATAGTTTAATTATTCTGTCTCTCAGAAAGGTTTATTTTTTACTCCTGATCATAAAGTCAATATATGTGACATTAAGTATTCAGAATATAATTCAATCCTGCCAATAAAGCTATTTTTCTTTGACCAAAAATATTTGATTAGCAGAGTGGTTATCACACTGTAAGAGTTTCAAGTGTATTAGAGACAGGCTATTTAAGGAAACAGGGTGGCATTTCCTAATGATCAATGATGGCTCTAAAGCTGTGGTTTTCAACTTTTTTTCATTTGCAGACCCTTAAAAAAAACTTGAAAACAGAGGTGCAGACCCCTTTGGAAATTTTGAATGGAGGTGCTTTGAATTGTAAGTGTGGGTGTTCACATACTTTTGATGAATCATAATTATTTTTTGTGGACCACCAGGGGTCTGTGGACCACAGGTTGAAAACCAGCGCTCTAAAGATTTGATAAAGCCTGGTCCAAGCCCCTTGAATTCAGCAGGCGTGTTTCCCTTGACATCACTGGACTTTGAACTTAGCCCTTTAATGTGTTTCAGGTTCTTATTCCCCTGGTTGCCAAAGAACTGGGTCAGGGGGTGGAGAAAAGATTAGAAAAAAGTCACAAAATAGACTTTAGATGAAATTTCTGAAATGGGAATAATAGATAAATGAGGTATTCCTTGGAGTCACTAGTGCTTTCCACTGTATTTATGGGAATTACTGGAGCAGACAGTTCACCTACTCCAGGACCTTGCCCCCAGCAACAGCCAACACCTCATGCTTCATTCACAGGACAAGAAAAAGGGCTGTAATTGCAATAATAGGTTTAATTTCAATAGCATAAATCACTTGGCACCAGAACAGGCTGGAGAGAACCATCCTGCCTTGCTAGGGAGTTGGGGTGAAGAGGGACAAGAGGCAGGAGAGAGGTGGCAGGTTCCGAAGGGTCTTCCCCATTTCTAGCTTAGGCATGATTCATTTCACATCAAGCCTTTCCATGCCAGAGCTTTTATAGCTCATTAGCAGCAAACACCGGCAAGATATAAATTTCTTATATTGCTACTAAGCAGGACAATTGTGCAGACACCAGTGACTATATGAGGCACAGAGGAGGAGAGACACAGGCACGGATGACACAGATCAGGGTGGGCTTGGTTCTGCTGTAGTGTGTGCTTTATGCCCTCATCTCAAAGCCCTGAGCAAAGGGGGTTGGATGGGGAGGGCACTTAAGTGTCTTTGGCTGTGCCAAAGTAGGGGGTGTTTTATGCTGTGCCAGTAACATAGTAGGGGGTGCTTTATGCCCTGATCTCGAAGCCTGGGGCAAAGGGGTTGGATGCAGAGGGCATTTCGGTGAAATAATAGTGGGTGCTTCGTGCCCTGATCTCGAAGCCTTGAGCAAAGGGGGTTGGATGGAGAGGGCACCTAAGTGCCTTTGGCCAGTAACGTAGTAGGGGGCGCTTTAAAAGCAAACCAGCCCTGAGAGGCATTTCCCAGCAGTGTTGCCCTCCGTTGCGGAGCACCCCCCACCCCGCTGCGGTCCCAGCCCTGGCTCAGGCAGAGCCCGCCTGGCCCTTTAAGCCGGCGGCCCCGCGGGATGCTGCTGCGTGCGCGGCCGCCCCCCCCCCGCGGGCCAGGGGGAGCCGAGCCGAGCCGGGCCGGGCCGGGCCCGGCAGCTGCGGGGCGGAG
>NW_005841829.1:3919359-3919721 GCF_000455745.1 Alligator sinensis
TGCGGCAGGAGGAAATCCCGCCCGTGCCCTTGGGGGGCGGAGGGGAAACTCCGCGGGCGACCAGGCACCGGAGCACACCGCCTTGCCTTTGTGGGGGCGGCTCCCACCGCCGCCCAGCCTGCCAATGTCCTCGGCCATCGAGAGGAAAAGCCTCGACCCCTCCGAGTAAGTGCCAGCTCCCCCTCACCCCTTTTCTTTCCCGGGGTGCCCTCCCCGCGCCCCGGGGGTGTCGGTGCTGTCCGGGACCTGGCGAGCTCCGGAGGGAGAGGTGAGAGAGCCCGGCTGCCTTTGCCTCCCCCGGCTGCCTGACAGCGCGTAGGGCTCTGGCGTGCGAGGATGGCGGGTGGGGGGCGGGGGGCAGG
>NW_005841829.1:3919844-3938430 GCF_000455745.1 Alligator sinensis
CGCCCGGGGCTGTGGTGGGGGGGGAACCCACCAGCCATCCCTCCCCAGCTCTTCCCCTTCTCTCCTGGAGATCCAGCGAAGCCCCAGCCAGACTTCCCCAAAGCTTGAGGAGTGTTGCAGTCTGCCCCATGTTTGATCTGCCCCCCCCCCTCCCCCCCCATCTGACTAGACTGAAAGGGCAGAGCTGTTATCTGATGGGTGTTCAACTTCCACATTTTCATCAGGCCAGAGGCAGTTTGAAACTTTCGAGAGATGGTATTAACTGCCTGGCTGGGGTGTGGCTGGATATCATCTGAAAAGAGGGTTGGAAAGGAGCTCAGGGAGGACATCTAGTCCACCCCCCCTGGTCAAAGCAGGGCTGTCCCCAGCTAGATCATTCCAGCGGAGGCTCTGTCTACCTGGGTCTGCAAAACCTCTAAGGATGGAGATGCCAAAATGGACCAGGGATCTTGAGAAGACCAAAGAATTGTAGGTAGGGGGAAGTCTAAAGGGAGCCTTGTCTTTCTTTTTGGCTAGGTTTGTGGAAAGAGGGTGGTTACATTCAGGATCTGACAGGAGCCTTCTGAGCTGGCTCTTCCAGTGTATTTTCTGCAGGCATCCCTTCAGACCCAAGCACATGCAGACCCATGCTTGTGAGGAGCGTGTTAATTCAGCCCAACCATGTGGTGTCATGGCACTCAATTCCAGGGCTGCGCATCTCCACTGCAGCAGTGCCTCAGACTTGGTCTGTGCCTCCTTGGCATCGTGACAGCACAGAAAAAAACCCCAAAACTTCAACAATTCTAGTGTCCAAAGTAAAGCTTAAATCATTGTTTCCCTCCCTCCTATACAAGGCTTCATTAATCTGGGATTTGTTTCCTGCAAGGCATTTAAGCATATCATCTTTTGAAGCCCTCCTCTCATGCATTGCTCACAGGGATGCTAAGGTAGTTAGCTAGTTTTTCCTCATATCCTACTTTTTAAGGAATTATAATGTAACCTCTGTGGTAGTTTCCCCCCTCTGTCCTACCTGAATTTCAGCTACAAAATTGAAACATATTTTTTTTTTTTTAATTTAGTTGGTGTTCTGGTGAATTATTACAGGCTGTGACAGTCAAATTCATAAAAAAACCTCCCCCTGAAATCCAATTCCAAATAAACTTCTACTAGGCTGTTTCAGAATTTAGGATGCTAGTAGCCAAAATAGGGTTTCAAATAACTCAGTCGTGGATCCTGAACTGACAAGAAAAGGGACAATAATAATATAAAATATCATAGGGCACACAAATCTTACAAAGAGAGATACATTTATGGCAGAGGAACTGCTACAGTATAAGTCCATTGGATTTGCTTTAGACAAATGCTGTGTTCTGTGTTCTTTAGGGCATGATGTTTTCAAGTCGGCATAAAATTCCTTTGTAGTTCTATATGCAGTGTCGGTTGCACTGAATGGACCAGAGAAACAGAGCGTATGCTCTGAAAATCTAGGGCCTGATCCTCTGCTTGTAGCATCTCCCTATGACTCTGCTAGCAATGCCACGTGTAGTGGGCTGTGGGGAGAGAGGGGAAGGTGGGGGCTGGTAGTCACGAGACAGTAAGAGGACAGAACAGCATGCACTGTGACAGTGAAAAATAGAAGCGCTTGCAGGCAGACAGATTCTTTATCGGCACCAAATCCTGACTGCTCTGGGAGTTCTGCTTGCATAAAAACAGCAGGATCAGGCCTTGTTGGGAAGTCAGGGAGCATAGTACATATTTCAGACCCTGAAGAAAGTCCTTTTTACTTGAAAGCTATTTCCCCAGTAAATAAAGTCTGATGAAGTCCTGCATAATATAACTCGAGGGGATCGAAAAATGTTAGTATCTGCAGCCTGCGGGAAGTGCTGACTGCCCTCAGAGTAGTCGTGCTGACTTCTCTCGGTACAGTTATGCTCTGTTTTTCCGCCCCCCAGGTTTGGCGGGGTACAGGCCACCAGCAAATTGTCAACAGACCATTGGCTATACCAATAACTGAATGATGTACCTAAGAATTTAGGGCTAATTTCTGCAAGGCGTTGGGCACTCTGTCTGACCCCAATCCAGCAAACCACTTGAGTAAATGGATGGCACAAGTCACATGCTTAAAGTTAAGTGTGTGCTTAAAGGTCTGATCCAATGGAATCATTCCATTGGCTTCACTGAGCTTTGGAAGTGGCCCTAAATGCTTGGTGGGAGTGGGGCCAGCATGCTCTGCTCCTTGCTGGATTGAGTCCACAGTCTAGTCTTGTAATTTTTGCTCATAGTATTGCCAGAACTTGCAAAAAGGCAACACTGAGACTTTCTTAAGTAAACATATTTGCAAAAAAAGTATAGCTTTAGCCCTCTTGTATTAGTGCATCTGCTCTTTATTTTAGTGCTTGTTACAAATGATAGGATAGGAATAAAATGTTACATTGGAATTGTGCAAAAGTGCCCTTTAATATAGTACTACAAAAAAGAATGGAGAGGAGGTGGGCAGCTGATTTTCTTTCCCCGGTGTGTAAATCAGCCATAACTCCTTGAAATTCATAGAACTATGGTGGTCTAAAGTCCATGTAGTACACTGGGATCAGAATCAGGTCCTTAGTTGTTTTACTCAGAATAAAAGATAAATCCTGCATTAAGTCTGGGTAAAATTCGGGCCCTGCTGAAGTCCATGACAGGACTACTATTGGGTTCAATAGGGCCAGAGTCTCACCTGTTGTGTAAATTCATTTTTGTGCTATTAGAACAGATGCCATCACAAGACTTAGACTTCAAATTTACCTTCCCTAGAGAGAGGTTAATCCCATGTGACCTCATGCATGGAGGATACTTTCATATAACTCTCCCAAACTTGTAGCCCCTCTTGAGGCAATATTCCCATTGATTTGTGGCAACACTGAAGAGGGAGAGTTTCAAGATGAGGCCAGCAATATGGGAAGTGTGTATTCCTAAAAACAAATGCAATTGTTTTACAATAATGTTTGGGGTTCTCAGTCGCCTACACACATCCTGGGGTTTAAACAGGTTCGTGGAGTTGGGTTTTTAGATGTTTACTGGTAAATATACAAACCCTTTTGAAGACACCACAAAAGCTGTTCTGTCATGAATACTGCTACATTTTAATCTGGACAAAGAGAGCTATTTGAAAATGTCAAGAATATTGTAACAAATCTTTGGACTTTATAGCTATCACTATGCTATCTATCAGCATATGTAGACAAGAACGAAACATTTTTTTTGAAACAGAAACTCCAGATCTCTTGCTCCAAAAGTACAGTCCCCCAATCCCTTAGGTTAAGAAGAATCTCATGTATTTTGTAGCACTTGTATAGGAATTAGACTCAAACTGGGCAATTCTAATTCTGTCCAGTAGAGGAAAACAATACATGTCCATAGAAAATTAATTAACAATACATTCAATGTTTTTACACCAAGGAACAGACTGGAAGGTTGTATAGATTGTCATGTTCACATGCAACTCTTTGAACCAGAAGAAATGAAGAGCTGCCAAATATTTTTTTCCACTTGGGTGATTTCAGAAATATTAGCTATTCTCCTTTTTAAAAACAAAATTAAAGTGTACCCTTGCTCCCAGTGATATCAAGAGGAGGGCAGGGAACTGCCACTGACTTCAGCTGGAGGAAAAACTGGCCATAAATCCTGTTCTAATTTGGTTGTGAGCTTTTTTTCTTCCTATTTAGTTGGTTTAAAGGGTTTTTCCTTCTCCAACGATTGCTCATTCTCTCAGGGAGCCGGTGGACGAGGTGCTCCAAATTCCCCCTTCACTGTTGACATGTGGAGGTTGCCAACAGAACATCGGGGACCGCTATTTCCTGAAAGCCATTGATCAGTACTGGCATGAAGACTGCCTCAGCTGTGACCTGTGTGGGTGCAGACTCGGAGAGGTGGGGAGACGACTGTACTATAAACTGGGCAGAAAACTCTGCAGGAGAGACTATCTCAGGTACAGAGTCCCTCTATCTGACAACATTCTGCTCTTGTTTGCTTTCTTTCTGAAGTTTCAAAGTTAGTTACAAATTTAGAATGAAGGTTGGATCCCCAGTGCTGCATAAGAACTGCAAGGAATTTGCCATGATTAATTTATTCCTAAAATATAAAGGCTGAGGGCAGTTACAGATATGGTACCATGTTTGAGTGGTGCTGCCCAGATCCACAGCTTCAACATAACTAGGTGGTTTCGGTGCCTGCATGGGAACACCTTCAGTAGGTGTCATAGGAAATGGTGTTGGAAATTCAATAAACAGACTCTTTCCTTTTAGTCGGTAATGAGCCAATGTCCTACAATGGTTTGAAGAGTATTTTGGTTCTGCAGGTGTTGCCTTTTGGATTCAAGGATATTATAACTGAAGCCCTGAGGACAATTGGTGATGAAAGATCTTTTGGCAAATTTGTAAAAATAAGGTGTCTTGGTGCCTTGGCCAAATTCCATATCTGCCATTACCATAATACCACTTAGATAAGAGATTCTTTACTTAACTGAACTACTGTGTGATGTTTCTGTGCATTTATTATCTGGTAGAGTGGCTGTCTTTCAGCAGTGAGTGAATTAATCCCTGTTTCTAATTTTGTGCTTCAATTTGTAGTTTTCTAGGATTCCTCAGGCTGCAAGGCACTACACTTATACAGTCCTATCATATTAAAATAATTACGCTCCCAGCTTAAGAAAGCATCCTGTTAACTTGAAGTCAGAAGGATAAGAATGTACTTAAACATCGCCTTGTATACAAGTGTTTTGTTGGTTTTTTTGTCAATCCGATCTTAATAGTTTTTGTGTTAGTAAATCACTGTCCATTTTGCACTTACAAGTATTGATAAATAAGATGAGTTCAATTTTATATATTTTCCATTAACTTGATTATAAAGAGCCTGCATGTTCCATGTTCTTGATTACAGTTAAAGCATATTGATTTTTGATATGCTAGGTATATATGCTTTTGCTCTGCTAGGCTTGCTGTGCTAGGCATATATGCTTGTTATAATGGAGAAATTGGCCCCAATAATGAGACAGGCTGTAAATCTCCTGTGTATGTAATATTCTAACAACGATCCAGTCCTACTTCCACTAGCTGAATACTTGGTAACTTTTTAAATGAAAGAGTAACAGACCAAAGGAACAAGATTACTAAATCTCTATGCTATTTTCTATGCTGGGTGTTTTCAGTTATTTAAGTGTAATGTGTTCATCAGCTGTCTTGAGTTAATGAAAAATTTCACAACCTTCAGGTAATGTTAACATTATTTTTATTGGCAGAAGTGAACAGTGACATCTTCTGGCAGAGAAAATAAATGATTTCTTTTTCTTTTAGGTCTCTTAGTTCAGTAGGTTTTTGTTTTCCAAACCAGGCAGGTTATTTGAAGCAGGCTGTGTCTATAAGTACAGTAAAAAATATGTGAGGACAAATGGTTCTAAAATTAGTATGGCAACACAGAGAATGTAATTACATGAGAAAATATTTCAAACAAGTAATATTCAGCGTTTCCTCTACTTTATCAAACGTAATAAAAACACATTCTGCTTGTTTACTAATAGCAGGATTTATAAACTCCACAAGCTTCAACCTGCATTAGAAGATGACATTCATTATGTTGTCACACACAGTTGAACAGGTCATACTGTTCCAGTTGAGAGCAGCAATACATGCTGTGAGAGGGATATATATGTAGAGCATTCATTACAGGGTCCTTTTAATAGACAACATAATAATGTCTCAACAGGGTTTCTCAATATGGATGAAAAAGCAAGCCAGATAAGAAAATCCTTTGGGCTAGAATAGATTTCTAAAGGGTGATAGAGTCCATCTTTCTGAAACATAGCAGAGTCATTCATGAGTATAGAAGTCTTTGAATCTGAAGGGATCTCAGAAAGGCAACAAAACTAGATCGTGTGTCACACGATCACAGCGTCTGGCAACCCTGTCTTTTAACTGCATAGTAAGGAATAATAGCAACATTTATCAACCAGAATGTAATTTCTATTGCTGGATGAGGGGAGATGCAAGTATTAGGATGGTACACATTTGTTTTGAGATTCAGATAGGTGTCACTCCCATTGAAGTAACTCATCATCTTTCAGGATCAGGCTTTTTTTACTTTTTATCATAAAAAAGCAAGTATATTCTTTTGAAAAGTAGGCAAGATATATGATTCTGACAAATTTTCACTCCTGCCTTTGGGACCACAAGTTTTGAGTACCCTTGGTTGAAAGATTTTACCAAACACATGTTTAAACTTCTACGTATCCTTGTAATGCAAGTGTAACAGTGCAACACTGGTTTCTGATGTTGTGTCTAAATTTTGCTTTGATTCCCACCCCACTTTTCTTCAAGAGTACCTTGCTCAACTCTTTGTTGTTTCTTTAGGCTCTTTGGCCAAGATGGCCTCTGTGCTTCCTGTGACAAGAGAATCCGAGCCTATGAGATGACCATGCGGGTGAAGGACAAGGTATACCATCTGGAATGCTTCAAATGTGCTGCTTGCCAGAAACATTTTTGCGTTGGTGATAGATATCTCCTCATCAACTCGGACATAGTATGTGAGCAGGACATCTATGAGTGGACTAAGATAAATGGGATGATATAGCCAAGACATGCCTCATGGTCTTCAAAAGGCAGTTCACAGGTGACACAAATTCATAGCTACAGTGAGGAGATAATCACTTAAGCTATGTTTTTTGTCTAGAGTGTTGGGGGGGGGGGATAGGGGGGAGTACTGCAGAGTAGACCCTTATCAGGCAGTGCTACATAGAATCTAAACTACATATAAATGAAGAAAAGAAGCTGAAGCAATAGCAAATAGACTGACTTCTATTAGCAAAGGTGTATTGACAATAACTGACATTATCAGCCATGTGGGGTGAGAGTCAGGGAACAAATTGGGTGTGATAATGAATTCTCATAACTGGAAATTCAGTAGTGACTTGTTATGTAAAAAGATATTATGACTTTGATACCTGCAGACTAGGATTGTGCAATTGATTTTTTTTTTTTTTTTTTTAAATCTTTTTTTAGTTACACAGTTTAGACAATAGTTCCCAGTGTAGACAGGAAAGATACTGGAGAGAAAGGGCCAGTCATTTATTTGGTCAGATTCCCCAAGGCCTTAAATTTTGGATGGGACAGCAAGTGACTTTTCTGCATGGTACTTTTTCCCCTGAGAATGAAAAATGCATCCTTTAGCTCCAAACAATTCTTTAAGTAAATTCTAATGAATAGCTGTTTCCAGACACCACTGTTTCAAGATGAGATGTTCCGCAGATCATTTCTATACAAATATAAATCTAAAGAGTTGTTCAACTATTTTATTAACGTAGATTATATCAATAAAGTATTTGTTGTGTGTAGTAATAATCTGCAGCTTTAATAAAAATGACAGAAAGTTTAAGTGTTGTTTCTTTTGACAACATACAATGGCTTGAAGCTGATTTGGATGTAGTAGGCCTATTTATTTCATTTATTTGCAGTAGGACTCATACATTTGGAGCATTCTTGACTCTTATTAAACTTCCCAAGTGTGTGTTCCAAAGCATTAGTCTAAAGCAATGACATAGGAACCTAAGCTGGCCTGAGTGGGTTTCATGGAACTCTTCTTTATGAGGAAGAAGTGGTGTGACCCAAAGGATATTCTGGAGTTGGCTGCCAAGCAGAGAAGGCCATTGTTGAGTTGCCTCACAATAAAAGCCAGAGGCTGTGTGAATGCAAAGGAGTTCATGAGGAAGAAGGGTCTCCAAAGAATCTGGCCGGACCTGCTTTCTTTCAGATTGGCTTGTAAGAGATCTACAGGCAATCAGAACCTCACGGTGTTTAGAAAGAATTACATTCAGGTCCCTTCCTTCAAAGCTATAGGCTCCTCACCAGATTTGTTCAAAGATTTATCATCATCTGTGCTACTGTTATAGGAAAGAAGACTAACCAGTATGTGATCTACTCAGAAGAAGATAGATGTTCATGCCTACACTGGCCAACACTAGAGTTTAGGTAGAATTCAGGGTCCTAACCACTTGGACAACTCCTTGCCCAATTGTTTTTACTATAGTCATCATCAAAGGGCTCACTCGTTTATCACAAGTTGTAACTAGTCCCTACATATAATGTTTTACAATGAATGTTGTCAGAGTCAAGTTCTCTTCCTGGATAGAGTCTATAGTGCAAAGGAGCAGAAAGCTAGCAAATCTTTTTTCTTACCTTAGAAGGATGGATCCAAGTATAGGGACAAAATAAAGATGTGGTAGTAGAAAGAAAGCGTGGTAAGAGTCCTGTTTGGTCAAGTTGTTTTCAAGGGGTTATGCTGACATCTGAGTCCGTAGGGAGCTGATGTAATTAAACAATTCTTTGTACTCTTAAAACCCTTTGAACTATTTCCCAGACTAAGGCAGAAACATAACTAGCCACAGGTCAGGGATTTATAGCTGTGACCTTGCCACAATATCAATGGCTTCTATCAAGTGTTGAGCAAAGATGGACTTCTCTGCCAGCCTACACATCTGACTGATAGCATTTCCTAATAAGCATGAGAGAGGAGTGCTAGAGATCCTGGATCTTGGTGTACATAATGACTTTCAAACTGGAGGGTCCCTGAATTGTTGCTACATGTTTTCACTACGTTGTACCTTGCTGATGGTTACAAACTTCAGTTGACAGATTTGTTTATGTTAGTGGAAACCTGTAACAAAGTTAGGATTTTGACTTCTCTCTACTGCCACAAAAAGAGTTGTTGTGCCAGATACAGATCTTATTTTAAATAATGTAAATTTGTAGTAACTTCCTGGAAGTCATTGGAGTTATACCTGTATAATACCAGTGTTGGGGAATTCAGGAGTATGATTTTGTTTAATCCAAATAGATGAAAGTGTGGGTACTTAATTTCTGCTCACTTCATAGTGTATATTTTATGTATCTGGCTAATACATCTGATATCCTTAAACAGGTTTCGTTTCAGTCTTCTTCATCATGTCTCCAGTCCAACCTTTCTATATAGCCTGCTCCCAATATTCTGTACAGGCCTCTGCTTCTGGTGTTGGTGTCTTGTGGGATGCTTCAGCCACTTGCCACCCCTTGGACCTGCATGGGCTGATATGCCTCACACACCCCCAGGGATGGCTCTGGCTACAGGGCATCTCAGGAGATGATCCATGGTTTTTTCTGACAAATGCATTGGTTGGTTGCATAGAGGTCCCATGATTTCATGAGAAAGTTTCATCTGCCAAGACCCACTATCAATCTGTTCAGGCTCTGCCATGTGTGCCATTTGTAGTCAGAACTGGATGCTAACTCCTCACTGGGGTTAATTACTTCTGACTCCATTCAATAGCTTTGTTGCCTAGTTTCTCTCATTCTTTTTGCCAGAAGGTAGTTCTGGCTGATTCTAATGATGTGGTCAATGGTATGGTAGAAGGCAAAAATTTGTTTCTCTATGAGAAACAACAGTGTGCTGGTTAATGTACATATAGCGGGTGGTGGTTGGCTGCGTCGTGGACCTGCCAGTCAACATCACCTGCTACTTTCCTTCTGATGTAAGGGGGTGCTATGTTAGATAGTGTGTATAGGCAGGGAACTGGTAGATTATGCAACCTGTTATCATTCTGCATGTATCATTTAGGGTGGTGTCAATATTTACTGTGATTTAGTTTCAATGATACTATATAATAAAGAGGCTTATCTGAGATGCCAATACAAATTATTTCACTACCAGCTGAATTGATATTAAGTAGATTAATACTGAACAATGTTTTCAATAGCCCAGGGACATTGTATATGGTTTTATGTTGTAAATAGGGGGATGAAATTTAGATGATCTGTATTTTCTTCACTCCTCTAAGAGTGATTTCTCGTGTGACCCTTTGTAAATCATTTAAATATTCTATCTTGAATCTCACTATACAAAATATTCTTAGGCATGGGTGACTGGTGCCTCCTAAGTCTGGGGGGGGCGGGGGTCCCCAGCAGCTGATCGCTGAGCACGGAACTACCAGCAGTGAAACCAGCGAAACCCGAAGTGCACTTCTGCCAGCACTTCTGGTTTCGCAGCTGGCACTTCCAGGGGGTGTACGACCAGTCTTGTGGGGGGTCTCACCCCTTACACATCACCATTGTTCTTGGAGATACAGTCTTCTCCCATTCTTCTGATGTGGCTGATGCACTGCAACCTTTTCTTCTTGACAGTGGTTTCTAGGTGTGTCAATCCTACACACTTCAATACCTCTGTATTTGGTATTTTGTCCTCCCACTTTATTTTCAGTATTTGACATAGACATCTCATGTGGCTGTAGAAGGCAGGGTTGCCATCTATGGTGGTACCACGATGTGTGCAAAAATGATATGAAGTCATTCAACATCAGTGTAGAAAGCTGGGAGGTGCGCGCAGAATCCTGTCTGATCTGGAGGGAACATCTGGGTGCAACTCCACATGAAGTGGCTTTGATCCAGAAGATGGAAGTAAAGCAAAAAAGAAGAAAGCAGCATGCTATAAATTGGACTCCAATTTAGACAATATATGGATCTGTGAAACTTGTAACAAGCTGTGTCACTTTCAAATTGAGTTTGTCAGTCACAAACAGATTAATCAGGCATCCAACTAGACCTCTTCCATGTACACCATGATCCAGAGGATTGACGTTGCCTGCTAGGAAATATTCTATACCATGAGTTTCCAAACTATAAAATGGGAATAATAACATTTCTTTTGTTATAGTCCTTTACCATCCGTAAAAGGGCATTCGAACAAGTAAAACTTGATCCTTATTTATTTGGGAAGTTTTTTCATTGTAATATAAAACATAAATTTAAACCACTAATGTATTTATATTGTTATGGCATTGCGTGTGTGTGTGTGTGTGTGTATATGCACACCAAACAAAAGTCACTCGTGCCAGAATAGAGGCATCCAGATAGTTACACAATTACTCTCATAGCAGTATAACTACCTATGTCAGTATAACTGGGAAGATTTTCCTCATGTAGATAAACACTAACACATCATGAAACAGGTCACGTGTATGAGGGGTTGGGGATTAGAATAGAGGAAAATAAGCAACTATGAAATATTAAAAGCATAAGAGAATGCCACCCTCCCCTCTGTGAACTGCCTTATTGGAGGTACTTTCTCCCTTCCACATTCCTTCCTCATTCCTGTAAGTTGCTTTGACTGTTATTACTGTTCTCTGTGTAAGCTACATGCATTTGCTCACTGATTTGGTAAATCAGTGTAAATTGTGGTTTATAACCCACACTGGTTTTTCTACTCACTTTCCTTTCAGGCATAACTGAAATTACTCTTAAGTCATTGGTGAACTTAGTTTCCTTAATCCATGGAGAAAGGGATTCCTATCCCCTTAAGAAAAAGAAGCATTACCGTGATGGGTTAATTTAACACACATTTTATTTCCAGCCCCTCTGCAACTATATTCTTTAAAGCAGGACATCTCTCCAGCAATTACAGGAAAAGAAAATGTTCCATCAACAATGGCAAAAATAAAAACAGAAATGATTTTAAAATGGCAAGAGGGTATGTATAATGCTATGAACATTACCTCATCAGCTGCTATTCAAATGCACTGTCCTTTAGACATATTTAATATCAGCATTATTTTAAAAGGCATATCATCATTCAAGATTTTCTTTCGTTGTCCCCATTATTCAATGTCGTGGTAAGAAGATGAGAGCATTACCATCAATATCACTTTTTAATTCCATGCCCTTGAATAAGGGCAATAAGAACCCAGCATAATAGAGTTTTCAGCAGAGAGAGTAAATGGGAAGCAGTTGTTAATGCAATATCTTTCCTGAGTGCAGGGTACAGCAGCTGTCTCTCCCATCTTTTTTCTCAAGGTAATACTGTGCTTCCAATTGTCATTATATCCAAGAATCAAATTATTTGAATTCAGAACACATCAGCACAAAACTGAAGACTCCCTGCCAATTTTGTAGCCTGCTTGGAAGAGAACATCACGGAGCATCACTCATTTATATGACTGCCAGTCTGATGCTGTAAATTCAGAAAACAAGAAGGCCTCAGGTGCTATACTTTAACATGTATTTTGGCTCCTGAATCACTCTCCTACCCCCACACCTACCACACATAAGGTAAGATTTCATCTCCAAGAGCCAAGGCTTTCAAATACATGTTAAAGAGGCTTTCAGACTTTTAATGGCCTGAATGTAAATTGAAAATGAGAATATTAAGTCTATTAATTGATAGCAGTAACTTGTAATGGTAGAAGATTCATGACACATGGACAAGTAATCTGCAAAGATTTTTGTTGCTTTAAAAATACAAAGCAATAGCAATTGATTTAATTTGTAGCAGATTCATTTTATTCATAGAGGATACTGCACTGCAGGCAATGGACATTTTAATGGATGTTGGAACAAATCATGTATCCTTCTGTTGCAAGCCAAAATAGAAACTATAAAAAGCTCTGGAATAGAGATACTATATCAGAGAGATACTGTATCAGAGAAAATTTGAAAAAAAGGTCATCAAATTAAGATTCAAAAGTGGTATCAATCAGATGAAGGTTAAACTGCTGCAAGGTTAAGCCTAATCACAAGCAACCTGTGTCATCCTGCTGGGAGTCGTTCTGTAACAGTCTAATGAGAGGTCGTCTCCTTGAAAAGTACATAATATCGCAGAAGAACTCTGAGAGAATCATTAAGTAAAACAATTTGCATGTCCATAACACAGTCCATCCAAGGATCTCTAAGCATTTTACAGATATTAATGCATTATGCTTCCAGCTGTAAAGATTATAAGTGCCACCTTTGGATGACAAAACCAAGGCACAAACCCAGTGCTACCCAACCTGCCAGCCCTGTAGGCTGGACGAGGGGTGTGTTGTCTGTCTACAGGCCAGATTCCATGTGGGACTGGCACATAGGGTTGGTCTACGGGTATGCCTGCCTGACCTTGAATGCCCAGATCTAGCCTTAGACCAACACGACTACAACCTGCACCCCTGCAGATCTAGCCATGCATTGGAGCAACTCCATACAGTGCATTCTAGCATACAGGGCCACATTATCCAGCCCACAGAGCTCCCCACAGGTCTGGAAATTTGGGGTGAGGGAGCCATGGCAGCATTCATTGATGCTCTCCTGCTGCCAAATTTCCAGACCTGTGGGGACCCCTGTAGGCCAGGTGACACAGCTCCACAGTTTTGAGTGGAGCAACAAAGCAATATTGCACAGCAAGTTTATAGCATTGCTGAAAAGAAAACATAGAACACTTGACTCTCAGGGCTTGTCTATGCTGTAGCTGTAGCCTGTCCCAGCACTGGAGGGCCTGAGCATACCCTGCCCATCTGATAGGGCAGGGTGACCAAGGCAACCACCCTAGGCACCAATTTGGGGGTTGGGGTGGGTGAAAAAAATGGTTGCTACTGGCAGCCACGCAACAGTGATCACAATTGTGTTGGTGGTGCAGCAGCAACTGCAATTTGCTGCCTGGCCGCATCACTATGCTGCCGCATCTGAGCCTGCAGACTTGCTCCAGGCCTGGATATTCCCTAGTGAGTGTGCTCCAGGCTTGTTCTCAACATCTGGTCTCAGCTCAGGGGCTGAAAACTGAGGTGCTGGAAAAAGGTGGTGAAGAAGAGTCCAGAGCAGCCACTGTCAGACACTTCTATCTCTAGAGCTTGTGGACTAAAGGGGGCAGGTCATAAGCAAGGTGTGCTCAGGTCGTCCAACACTGGGATCCATCACTGCTACAATATAGACAAGCCTGAGTTAAACTACTAAACCAAATACTGTATTTTTTTGCATCTCTGGTTATATGGATATTGTTATTTGCATAGCCTCACGTGCTCTGTATCATTGCGGATGTTAATCCTGCAGCAAGTTTCCTGAATTCTGCAATATGCTGGTGGACATTTTGTGGCAGCTGCAAACATTTTAAATAGAGACTTTTAGTGCATTAACTATGACAGTGAATAATGCAGCAATATATACTCAGCTACTAGCAGAACAGGTCACTTGATGAAAATGATTGACTCACCTGGGTAAAGCTGAGCAAGTACATAAGTGTGTACAGAGTATCCATGAGGGCAGATGACTGTGGAGTGATATGGTTGAGAACTGCCCAAGTTTAGTGGTTCTTGCACTCATAGGGAACTAGAGGTTCATCTTCTGCTAGAACAAACAAGCATAATGATAGCATCTGATGAAGTAACCTCTTGTTCACAAAGGCTATGCATCTCTGATTCAGTTAGTCTATAGGTGCATCTCTACCCTGCTTTCTGCCTGACTTCAGGCTAATGCAGCTAACTACTTCTCTCACCTAATGAACTGTACTACTTGAGTTGTTTTACACAGGAGTAGTCATATTTTATTACTGTAATGCCCCCCATGATCTGTTCTTCTAGTGAAGCGTTTGGAACAGTTGAAGAAGAGGTCATTGTTAAGGGATCCATCCAACCTTTACTCAGTGCTATGGCTAGTAAAAAATTTCCATCTACAACATTTTCCCATTTAAAATGGAATTTTTACCTAATCTAAATTTTCCATGAAGAACACTTTACACTAAAATAACTAAACATTCAAATTTCGGATTTCCATCCCTAAAGCCTTCTTTTTTTAAACAAAAGCTGAAATTTATGTGAATAAACAAACACTACACTATCTTACCATCTCTATTCATTTACGAGTATACTCTGAGGGAGCGCCTACATGAGACGCTATGCTACCATAGGGATGAGCTACGGTGACGTAGCTTGTTGCTGTGGCAACGTAGTGTCAGTGGGCATGAACTGTGATGCTGATGCTACTGCGCAGTAGCAACGACCTACTGTGCACTAGCTTGTTGCTGCTGCACTGTAGGGTTGGAAATGACTTGTGCACCGCTGGGACTGAACGTAGCAGTGGTTACTGCACAGTCTCCAGCTTTTTGAATGTCTGTACTTAGCCTTAGTATTTGCTAAAGCAAGTACCAAATAACTGAGCAGTAACAACTGGGCAGTTGGGCGCATGTGTAGATGTGTCTTCAGTCAGCACAAGAAAGGTCAAATTTGTGCTTGGATTAATTCTTGGGTTAATTCAGTTGAAGTCAATAATCAGATGAATGTAGCTGCAGGAGTTTTACTTATACGTTGGTTCTCACTGGAGTAGGGTGGTGGCAGTACTGTAACTGTAGCTGCTGGGGTCAGTGTAAGGACCCTTGCCCTATCATATTTTACAGGAGTGTAAAATACACTTTTTACTTGTTGTTTAAGGACAGTCTCATACTAGGACTGCTAGATGTCACACTGTGTGACAGAGCCTTCAGAAGGCTGCTTGGGTTTTTTAATTATTTTGCTCCAGTTAAAATTCAGTTCACTTTTCTTTTTTTCTTGTTTTGTTCAGTAAGATTTTGTGAGTGAAAAGGATATGAATGAAGTCTGAAAGGCACAAACGGCTTTTTCTTCTCCTTTTTGTTAATTATGTCAGCATTCTGTCTGAAGGACAAAAAGCATCACTCCTGTGTAAAAGCTGCCAGATGGTTGCCAGGCTACTAATGATTGGAAGGGCCAGATTAGCCAAATCCTGCTGGAGGCACAGGTGCAGCAGGTTAGCAAATGGGAACCTGAGACAGGAAACAGGGGTTAAACCCCCCCCCCCCCCCCCAAAAAAAAAAACCTGAAAGTGGCCAAGAAGGAAGCTGAGGAGACACTGGCACTGGCTTTAGGTGCTCTGAGGCTCAAGTACCCACTGAAAAAAATTAGTGGGTGCACAGCACTCACAAGTCATGGCTAACTGCTTGCAGATGTTAACCACCCCCACCCGCAACCCCACCCCAAAACAAAACAAAACATGCTTTACCAGAAGAAGCAGCACATTTCTTCAACCTGGCTCTGCACTATCTGTAAAGATTGGCTGCTTCAGCAGGGCTTTTTGGCACTTTTAGCTAAAGCTGATTCAATCAACTATTAGATAAAAGTGCCAAAAAGCCTCACTAAAGCCCAATCTTTATAGATGCTGCAGACTTAGAGCCAGGTTGAAATAACATCCTACCTCCTCTGGGCATGCATGTGGCTTGGCATGGTAACCCGCCAAGTTTAAATTGCCATTCTGTTTTGGTTTTTTATGTCTGCAAGTACCTACTGGCAAAAACCAAAGTCGGTTCCTATGTAAGGAGAGGGGTGTTGGTACATAGCTGACTAGTGGTTGGCAATTTTTCTTTGGGATAAACTCCTTGTGGTATCATTTACATTTAGCACATATTCTCTTTATAAATATGAGCCAGATATTTGGTGTGTGTCATGTATTGTCTCAATACTCAGATGTATTTTCTCCCCCCTTTAGCCCTAGTGGTTTGGACTGAGCTTGTTATATGATGGGGCAGAGAGCTTCAGCTACCCTTTCTTCTGACATTGTGGTCAAACAGAAATTTCTTGCCTGGTAGAAAGCAAGTCCTTTAAATGGGCAGCTGAGCTGTAGACATTGCATCAATTGAAACATCAGAGAATAGTCTCCTGATTCTTGTCTGCATCCTGCACACCCTTCCATTAGTACTATGGCCTGCATTTGATGTTGAGTATTATTACCAATGTCAACCAATATGCTAATCAGCTTTTTTGTATCCTCACAGTGATTTAAGATACATTGTCTGCTACTCTTTCCTTTATTTTTTAAGGAAACTAGCCCAATGAAAATGGAATTATCCTGCAGAAAGAAAAATAAACCCCAACCAGTCAGGGTCCTCAAGCATTCTAAGCACTGCCTATGACAGTGCTGACATTTCAAGGCAATAACCCCCTGAAATACCTACGATGGATAGTTTAGATTCATCAAAATGAGGGCCCTTTAGAATTCAGGGCAATTCTCTTGCCATGTTACAAAGGAATGATTTGAAATACTGTAGTTATGCTTTATTTATGCCCAGAAGGTGAGTGGGCCCAAGGAGCCTTGGTGCAGTTCCTCTGAAATGGTTGGAGTTAGATCAGGGGTGAATTTGACCTAATATGTGAATGAGGAGTATGCTATTTGGCTGATAAGGAACTGAGAATGTGCATCAGCACACAGTTTGTTTATATTGTAATAACTGTTTTTGAGTACTACTATGGAAAGAGTCTGGTCTGCATTGGATAGATAAGGGTTCTTACCAGAAGGGATGACCAGAGGCCACATGAGTCCCCCTGAGAACTTCAAAAGAGGAGCCCTCATTGAGAATGGATGACTCAAAAAACACTTAAGGAGCTCTGGTGACTTTTATCTCTATGTCACCTCTTCAAACCCAGACCAAGCCAACAGAAATCTAGAGTTGTTGCTATCTGATGATTGTTAGGTGGACTCAGTTTTTTGTTTCCACTGAACAGGTGTCTGCATTCTAAGAAATCACCAACATGGTTGTGACTAACTGGCAACCTTGTTGATAAAAATGAGCTGATGTCTTGCTCTTATAAACAGTCCCTTTGGGTCAGAGAGGAAGCACAATAAAGAGGCAGTGTGGGAAAATATGCATGGTCACCCCATACATTCCATAGTTAAAAACAGAGCTTCATTTTCCAGGCTTTCAATGTAGTGTTAAATACACGGGCACATTTAAATAATTAGGGTTCTAGTACTCTCTATGAGATCATCAAAATTATGCCACATTAAGGCTTATTGCTGATGGGGTCTTTTACAGTTCACAGATGTCCAGGGCTATATCATCTTATTAGCATCATGAGTCATCCAAAGTGACAAGCGTTGCAAGTAAAAGGAGCAATAAATAGTCCTGAGGCTCCATTACTCCTTCCTTAACCCAAATTAAGAGTGGAATTAACTTTCTTATGCAGAATGACACTTAAAATGTCTTCTGTGAACTCTACCAATGTTAATCTACAAAAACAAATGAGCACATAAAATAAAAAGATATTGTATTGCTCTGAGATGAGGCCATCTACTGACCATTCAGTGCACTGTGATTCTGTACTGCATTATCTGATTTACACTTCTGGAAGCAAAGGCCTTGTCTTTCTCTAAGTTATTTGGAGTTTCCAGGATACTGCTGATCACCTGTACAAAAAACAAGCCCTGACTATTTTTTTGGCACTCAACAACATTAATGTTTACAGTTGTAGTGGTCTCTTACATTCTGGTTTTAAGGAAAGAACACTAGGTGAAAAAACCCCCAGCTCAGAACTGAGCAGATGTGCAAGAAAAAAAGTTGTTTTTGACAATTTGTATCCCTGTGAACTCTGTCTGTCTGAAGAGCCCAGTATATTACAAACATCCACCAATTAGTATTCCCAGTTTCACCAGAGCTACATAAAAGTTTTAGACCTATTTTAAAGTCTATAAGTTTGGTAGTCAGCTTTAGTGCCCTTGATTAGATAACATAGGAATCTACATTCCAAACTGTGCAGCCCAGAAGAGGAGTAGAGGTGGCTTCATGCTACCTTTCATGTGCTTTCAAAACTCTGGGCAGGTGCAGGAGATGCATAGCTATCAATTATTTAGAGCAGTTCCATGGAGCCATCTGGCAACTCAGAATCATCTGAACACAACTACTACGGACAAACTACTCCTGTCCTTGACATTCCTCTAAGTCAGGGGCTGCAAGATTCAGTGGTCTGATGCTATTATAGTCTGGGTCCTAAACCAGCAGGAAATTACTCCGGGGCAGATTTTTTCCC
>NW_005841829.1:3938461-3947470 GCF_000455745.1 Alligator sinensis
TTTATCTCACTTGCCTGGTACAGAATCAGGGGAAAAGCTAGGCAAGGGAATCTGGATGTCCTTATTTCCAGTGCTGTACTCTAAGCATTAAGCTAAACAATGTGAGCTAAATACTTGGCTGCACTGGTGCTATCCTGTATGCCACCTTTGCAGATTCCTGCTCCCTTTAATCCCTATGGCCATCAAGGCCTAGTGCAGTACAAAGGACTCACAGCGTGAGCCTGATTCCATTGTTTGCTATCATCATTTATTGCATCATGGCTAATTTTAGATTGTCACTATTCAGAGAAAGGCACCCTATCTTTATGTGTTTCTGTGTTTCTGGTACTGTAATAATAAATAAGTAACCACATATAATAATGTCTCTGGAAGTTGTTATCCTTAGTGTAAATTTATCTATACATCATTTTATAGCTTGCTGGGTGGAGGCAGTACAGCAAATGAGAGTAGTTTCAGGGTCCAAATGGCATAGTTGGATTTTTTTTTAAGCCTAGCTGTATAGGGCCATATTTTGGAGTATCCAGTACTGCAGCAAGTCATAAGTGTACCCTAGGTTGTGTAGCAAGTTAACAGAATTTAGCCTATCTGAATTCTTGGGTTTATTATCATTAATTAGCATTGCCTTCATTTGGACAGATATAAGAAGCAGCTATTATAGAGTTTTCTGAGCCAAACCTCTGTGCATAAAGGGTAAATTACAGTAAATATTAAACAACAATTCATAGTTCAATAATTCTTGTAAAACTTGCTTATAAAAGTCTCTCAGTTGATAATTGCAAAGACCCCCTAACATACTGGGTGACATTAACAGAAGTGTCACTTGCAAATCAAAGGAAGCGATTCTGCTGCTCTATTTAGCCTCACCTGGAGTACTATGTCTATTTTTGGGTGTAGACTTCAAGAAAGTGTTGACAAATTAACAAAAGTCCATTGGAGAGTGACAAAAATGATTAGATGCCTAGAAAATGTGACTTACAAGAAAGGTTGAAAGAACTAGGACTATTTAGTTTAGAGAAAAGATGACTGAGGGGGAATTTGGTAACAGTCTTCAAATATCTGAAGGGCAATTAAAGAGAATGGAGATAGGCTATTTTATGTGCCTATAGGAGACAGGACTAGAAGCAATGGCTTCAGATTGCAACAAGGGAAATTTGGGTTGGATATTAGGAAGGACTTTCTCACTATGAGGGTAGTTAAGCATTAGAACAAGCTACCTAGGCAGGCTGTGGAGTCTCCACCTCTGGATGTTCTTAAGAACAGGTTAGACAGACACCTTACTGGGATGGTTTAGTCAGAGATGATCTTGCCTTGAGCAGTGGGCTGGACTAGATGATTTCATGAGGTCCCTTCCAGCCCTACTTCCCTATGATCTTATGACAATGTAGGGCCTTTGTTTATCCACACATGAGGTGTGACATGTATAGCCACAGTTATGGTGCAGAATGGCTTCATTCCATTCTGGAAGATCATCTCTGCAGAAAAAGTGGATGTTTAGTTTCCATTTTCTATAAAAACTGGCTTCTTTCTTAAAGCTGCTAACCAGTGCCCTTTGTTGTAGTGGTAGTTTTTGTTATCATTGTTTTTATTTTTGTGATGTAGATCCATGTACAGAAGGAACTGGATGCACAAACCTCATTTCATAAAGCCACTGAACTGCTCAGGATTCATACCAGCAACCTTGCATTACAAGCTCTAATACCAATACCCTGAGCCATCCAGTCCCCCCAAAGCAATAATTCTGTCCATTTGTTATCAGCCATTTAGGGGATTAAAGCTTTGATCTTGTGAAATGATTAATAGAACGCTGAGAGGAATATGAGGGTACTCAGCAGATCTCAAGAGGCGCTCAACTCCTTGGAGGAAAGGCCTGAACTTGCCATTTCATGAGATTTGCAGCAAGTGAAAGGAAATGTATATACTAAAACCTCTGCCATCTTTTAAAGATGAAACATAAGATATGTGAAGTAATCTAAGCAACCTTCAGCCTGAGAAACATCTTGGACAATACATCTAGCCTTTTAGGCTGTACATAGGGCCAGGGGAAATGGAAGAAAAACCATGATGAATTATTAAATTACATAGGGAAGAAGAACACACTTTGTCTGACATGATAAATTATCCCTCTCCACAGTCTGTGCAATTGCAGTTACTATGATGGAGAATTCAGGGTAAGTTGCAGGTAGAACTTTTCAATGCTAAAATCATATCAGTGTTCTTATTTCTTTTTTTTACTGTCAATTTCAAGAACAGGAGCTTTCTCTTTTATGTCCCAATTGGCAATCTTAGAGTATGCAACTGAGAGGTGTTATTGCAGCTTGTAGAAACATACCTGAACTGGCCTTAAACTAGTCATTTTGAGGAACAAAACCAGTGAAGCCATGGGAGCATGGGCTTTGGTGCTAGCTGTAGAAGCCTGGGCTACCTACATTGATGGCTACCCCATGATGCATTTTGTGACCTATGTCTTCACTGCTGTTGCCATCTAAATTGTCTAGATTACAGCTAGCCCAGCTATGCCCACCTGTGCAGCAGCCACACCTCTAACTGTAGTTTAGGCACACCTAGTGGCAATCAGTGTATGGAGAGACAAAATAAAGGAATATGGAACTTGTCACTCGTAAGTGCATGTCAGCTGATTTAACAGCTTTGTCTATGTGTTCCTGTCCTTCAGTAAGTGCCATGAAACCACAATCATTTATCCCGGGTTGAAAAAGATGGTAAATGATTGTGCTTCACTTCCACTTACTGCAGGATAGAGCAGATAGGTTAAACAGTTACAACATATTCAGCTGTAACATGGTAATGTCTCCCATTCCGCCTTTTAAAGTGATGCAATTGATTTATCTGTCCATACACTTGGCCTCAAAAGAGAACCCACCATTTGGAAACTATACCACTCTCATACACTTGGGCCTGGTATGTACAGAGGTATCCTGGCAGTAATTGTGGGAATGTGGTAACCGCATTTTAACCTCTATGGGTGTGTCCCCACATACAAGGACATGCATTTGCCACAGTTAAAACAGCAGCAGCACAAATTTGTGCCACTGCTTTTTGTCACTGTGCACGCCCCTGCATGTGGGGTTTGGTGCGGGGCAAATTGTCCCATTGGGGTAAGGGAGGCTGGGGCCAGCAGCCTTACTTCGGGTTCTGGGGCCTCCTGGGGCAGGAGTGGCGCTGGTCCAGCTGCTCGGAGCCTTACTGGCAGCCAGTGTGTGGCTCCGGTCGGCCAGGCTCCATTTCTGGTGGCACACGCAGCTTCCACGTATGTTGCACTGCTTTTTATTCCCCTGGGTTTTTTGACACCAGGATCACCAGGTACATGTGGTTTGCAGTGCCTCAGAGCTGTCTGGGGCACCACAAACTGCACATGAAGACATTCCCTGTACTACTACCTTGCAGTGTGGGGTTTTTTTGACCCCGGGAGATCCCAGGGTCAAAGAAACCCACACTGAAATAAAGCAGGGTGGTGCACATGGCAGCAGCATGGTTCATCCAAAACCAGCCACACTCCAACTGCCATCCAGGCTTCCTTCCATGGCTGCAGCCCTGGGAGGCCCCCAGGTATAAGGCTACTGGGGCTAGCACAGTTGCTTGCCCCAGCCTCCCCTATCCCACCTGGGGTACTTTGCAACGTACCAGAGTACACATGGCATGGGTGTTCCTTGAGGACAAGTAGCAGTGGCACAAGGTGTTTTGGTGCTACTTATCCCTGGGGCAACAAATGTCTGTGGTCATCTGGATATGTCTTTTGCGGTTCTATGAGGTTTTTTTGATATAATGTGAAAGATAGGATTAAATGTTTCAACCAAATAAATGATGATACTGACAACAGCAATAAATAAATAAGAGATCCAATATAAAACTGGTCAGGAACAAACAGAAATAATTTTTGTCTGTTGTATGTAGACGTTGGGTAAAGAGCTACATCATCCACAAAATCTAGGTCTTCAAGTTTCCTAGTGTCAACTTAAGAAAATCCATTGTGTCCCCTTCAGTGGGGTTTTTTTGTGAACAAGTCCCTGGTTGGTTAAAAAACAGGGGTGATCGTATATATCTTTGCTCCCTATCTTAAATTATCATGTTATTTTTTTATTAATTTTATACAACATTCACCTTTTCCATAAAGGTTTGATACTACTCTGTCTTCCATTTCTAACTTTTATCTTGCATAAGTGTTTTTGTCAAAGCTATCAAGGACTTTTTCAAAGCCAATATAGTTAGTGATGATTGGTGTTTGGTACCTCAGTGCATTTCCTAGGACTTTTCACAACACAAGTATTTGTTCAGTATATGAAATCTTCTTGTACTTCTCTCAGTTTTTTGTTTGTCTCTGATTTCATCTATCCTAATGTTGTCGTCCCATAAACTTTTTTCTGGGAAGGACAGTAATGCCATACGGTGCCAATTGTTACAATCCTATCTCCTTTCTTTAGGATTTGAATAATGAACCTCTTTTTCTGTTTGTTTTTGTTTTACACTTGTTTTCCCCATGTATAATTTTAGATGTTAAATAGGAACTCAGTCATTCTTTTAAAACTGGTCCTTAAAAATGTTGACAGGTATTTGGCATGTACTTGATACATCAAATGATTTGCTGTTCTTTAGTCCCCTTAATTATTCACTGCCATCTACTTTCCTTAATAATTTCTTTCATAGTGAATGGCTCTGTACTGATGTTGATAAGCTTTAGGGGCACTTCAATGCATGTAGCTGCAATTCTGAGTTTTAGTTTATTAAGAATTTCTTGAAAATGTTCTTCCTATCTTACCTTTTCATCCCCATTTGTTATGACCCGCTTATTGTTGAGTGGCAATGATTAGTTGCATTGTCAGGGTTTTTGATGATTTGGTAAACTGATTTAGTTTCATCTCCTGAGGCTGCATCTTTTGTTTTCCTGGCTTTGTTGTCTATTCATGTTCTTTTCAATTGTCTTGCATTTACTTTAACACCCCAGTTTTTTGTTCATAAACCATTACAAAATGGTGTCAGATTCATGTGTTGTTGTCTTATTCAATTTTCATTTGATCCTCTTGAATTTTTTGTTTTCATATTGTTACTGAACTTTTCTCTCTTTTTTTTCTTTTTTTCACAAATCACAGAATGTTATCTCACCTTTGTGGCATACCATATTATTGTATGATTTCCAGTTACCTTCATTTTTTTCTAAGTTTTATCATTCTCTGACTCAATGTGGTATTTCTAAACTAAACTGATCAGCAAAAGTATAACAATGCCTGGTGCCAGTTCCAAGACTGGGTCAAGAGGAACAGTTAAGAATGAGTCACTCATTCTTGCAAAAAATTGGACCACTATAGGGCGAGATATCACACTAAGCCCAGGGAGACTATACATTGATACATCCTGCAATATACTTTATTATACATAGGCTTACTTTGGAAGAGTTATGCACCATGGATAACTTAAAATAAACACACTGAAATTTATATAAGATACATGGCAATTACCTGACTAAACTACAGCAAATCAAATCAATCCTATTCTAACTGAAGGAACAGAGTCTCAATCACCGCAAGAGATAGGGTTGGAGAGGAGTGGATATAAGGGATGATTATATCCCTTATATCCACTCCTGGCATATGTAAATGTCAAAATAAAATTACAGAAAGTTACAAAGAAAAGACCTCCACAGTATGAGCAAAGTAATAATAAGTTTGCATTACTGGTGATAAAACCACTTTGGCTAGCAACAATGCAGATCTGAGAATACCTAATGTTTGATTGATCCTTTGGAATGGATCAGAGAGCAGTGAGAATGGTACTTGGCTGTTCGTAGCTGTGCCTACCTCCTCCTTGAGGACTGTTTACTACACACTGTGAAATCCAAAATGGCAAAAAAATACACAAAGCAAACTTCAGTAATATTTTAGTGCACTTTAAACATTCTGCATTTTTTCTCCATGGGGATACCTTTTTAAAACATAGATGCCAAAGACAAAGTCAAGTTCACAGAAATGTAGACACATACAAACACTGGCGTCTCCCTCACAAGTCCTTACTTTACTGGAGGTGTCATGACAGTGTAGGGCTGCCTCAGGATCACACTACTGAGATCTAAAAATAGAGGAAAAATGAAAAAGGTGATGAGTTTGAGGGTATCAGTAGAACTATTCCCCCAGCTGGTAATTACTTCAAGTAAGTCTATTTTTCTCATCAGACACTTTAATACTCATTTGTCATCAAGAGTTTTTTTCCCTCCTGGAAAAGCGTGTGTCCTAGGGATCCTAACCGTATTATCTGAGACAGAGGGATAGGGGAACTAATTCAGATGCATGCATAAGGACCCAAAGGGTTTATAGTTTTCTCTGATTCAGTAACATGATGCCTTACTTTCCCTATTGGCAAAACTCAGGAGATTTAGCTAGACACAGGAAGTTGTGAGGTGTATTTTACTGTTTGTAAAGGCTTTGAGATCCTTACTTTCAGAAGACAACGGGATTATACATGTATTTTTATGATGTTGGTTACAATAATTAGCACCTTAGTTTTTACTCCTTTTTTTGACTACAGAAAAAAATAGAGCAGTCCTTTATGGGAGGTGGACTTGATGACCTGTGGAGGTCCCTTCCGGCCTTGTTTCTCCATAATTTTGCTGCAAAGAACTCAGAAAGGTCGCACCAGAATATTTTGGATACTGAGGACTCCTATTTAAAATTTCTGGGCTTGTGAATCATGGTATGCGCACCTTAGACTGCTAATGTTGTGTGGCACCCTGTGGCATCCTGGAAAGGCTCTCAAGGCACCTCAGGGCCCCCCTGGGGGAGAATCCCTGGCTAAGCGGTCAGGGCAGCAGGTGGTACCACTAGGTCTGGAGGGGTGCCAGGAGGCCTCTGCTGCACGTAGGTGACCAGTGTCACCTGGGCCAGCCCCTGTGGGTGTCATGGCCTCGGCTGCAGTGGAACGAGGCCCCCTGGGCTGGGCATAATCCCGTGCTGGGCAGTGTTGCCAGGTATACAATAATTATTGTATTTGTACCATAATTAACCCCTTGTATGGTGTTCAATCAATAAGAGTAAAAGCGTTCAAAATATATATATCTTGGGACATAGGTTGTAGCCATGTTGATCTAAGGACATAGGCAGACAAGGGTCTTTGGGTAAATCCAGTATCTTTTATTAGACCAACTAAATAGTTGGAAATTTTTTTCTTAGCAATCTTTTGAGTTTAGAAACCCTTGGTCAGGCTGAGGAAGCATCTGCAGTTGGTGCATGCTCTTCCAGGATGAGCCACCTTCCTGGGTGGAAAAGCACACGCCAACTGCAGGCGTTTCCTCAGCCTGATGAAGGGTTTCTAAACTGGAAAGCTTGCTAAGAATTTTTTTTTCCAATTATTGAGGTGTTCAAAATGTACGGTAATTTTTGAGGCAGCTCATTGACGCAGCATATTCAAAACCCAAATCACTCTCACAGACTCTTAACTGACTTCTGGGCTTGCTGCCAGCGCTTTCTGACGACTGCTGGCCTCAGAAAGAAAGCCATGCATGCATCAACTTTGATGACCCGGTTCTCACTCAACTCATCCGCGAGTTATAGGGAGCAATGTAAAGGAAATAAGGAGAAGGCTGCCTTGCGTACGTGTTTGCAGATTTTTTGCATCGTTTTCAGCAAACACGAGAATTTTGAGCTTCCAATATGATCACGTCACATTTCAGACCTGGCAACGCTGGTGCTGCGCCTCTCCTGCCCTGCAGCCCCTTGGCTGCGCCCGGGCCGGCTCCGCAAGGTGCCTACAGCGCCACTCCACAGCCAAGCTAGGAGCCTGCAGTTCCCCCGCCGGCCTGCAGGTGGCGCTGCCGCCCGGCGCCTCCTCCCTCCTCGGCTCGCCATGACTTACGATAACAAACCGGCGCGAGGGGCGGGCGCTGCTGCCGCACCAGGCCCGGGCGGCGGCGCGCGGCGGTAGGGGTAGGGGCAGGGACCGGGACCCGGACCCGCGGCCTCGTGTCATGTCGGACATGGAGCCGCAGCTGCTGAGCCTGGAGCTGCTGCCCACGGACCCGCTGCTGCTCGTCCTCAGCTTCCTGGACTACCGCGACCTCGTGAGGTGGGCCCGGCGCGGGGGGTGGGGGGCAGCGTTCCAGAGTGACGTGTCTTCCCCCGGGGGCATTCGAAAGTGACGTGTCCTCCCCCCCATCCCTCCCCGGGGGCGTTCGAAAGTGACATGTCCTCCCCCAACCGCGAGTGTTCGAAAGTGGCGTCTCCCCCAGCTTTCGAAGCCTGGGCGTTTCCCCCAACGGTCGCTGGGAGGTGGGGAGGGGCAGGTGCCCACCCCACGCCCCAGCCAGTGCCGCGTTGGGGCTGGCAGGAGATGGTGGGGGCTCCCTAGCCCTGGGATGTGGTTGGCTGGCAGTTTTGAGGGGGGGCGGCTCGTCCTCCTAGTCATCATCACCCCAGGCTGGAAGGGGAGCAAGGGCGGTTGCACGCCAGCTTGGAATAGGGGTGTGACTGGTTGGACCTGTTGGGGAGCAGCCGAGATGGGGAAAAAAAAGAAAGGCGTCGGGTGCTGCCCTGCAACCGTTGGTGGCACCGATAGCTGGAGGGAAAAAATAGGCACCCATTTGCCGCTGCCAAACGGTGAGGAGGGGCGAGCGGGGTGGACCTGAGGAAGAAGTTGAGGCAGGAAAATGTGGGTGGGATCCTGAGGTAGCGCTCGCTGGCGGGACGCTGCAGCCCTGGCGGCCTAGGAGCAATGTGACAGGCAAGGGTTTCTCAGGGTGATGGCTTTGGTTGGCGGGGTCGAGTTTGACGAGCTTTTGCAGGCAGAAGAGGTTCTTCCTTGGGTTCATCATCTTTTCCACGTCTTGGACCCGAGGAAGTACGTCTTGCCTTTTGAAAGCTCGTCTGATTCTGTCCCAGCTGTGCCATGAGGGAGATCTTACTTTGGACTAAGAAGTCCTTGTCCTTTCTGAAACATTTAAGCATTTTAAGGAGCCTCTGCCTCAGTGGCGAAGGAGTCCCACAACCCACCCTTTTTTCTGGCTTACAGCCT
>NW_005841829.1:3947480-3949438 GCF_000455745.1 Alligator sinensis
GGAGTGAATGTGGTGATTTAATCATCAGATATCACATTTCATAATAAATAGAGAAAGGGCGAGGAGTAAGCAGTTGTCAGTATACGTCCAAAGTTGTCACGGTTAGAGCGTTGTCTAGGGGCTGGCAACCACGTCGGCAAAATATCCTTAACTGCGGGGTTAGGGACGGTAGCCGGCAGTTTGCATACATGAGGAGCAAAAGAAGTACTCTTAACTGCACAAACCTGTTACTAGCTGAAGATGGGGACAGTGAAAAGGGTGTAAAAAAGGTAAAAGTGGGCACTTCTGTACATTCATATGTACCTTATATACTGTGCATTTAGTTTAGTACTTGCTTAATAAAGTACTAACTAAATGTTCAGTACATCAAGTTACTGCACAGTATCACTGGCACATGGTTTTTTCGTGACGCTCACAACATAGCCTAATAACACTGCGCAGTAGCTATTAGCATGGTTTTCGCTGTGACAGTACTGCGCAGTGTTGGTAGGCTAATGCACATTAAGCGTGTTGTGTAGATGTGCCCAGTGTTAAATATTTCTGTTCTGCACTAGAAATGAAGCAAAAAGTGATACTCATCCAGAGAATATTAGGCAGCTACTACAAATACACATTTCTAAATCAGCAGGCTTGGATAACTTGCTCCGTAGGAATTGGTTCAAGACCAATCTCTGGCCCACTGGTGTTCATGTTTAATAAACTGTGGAATACCTGGGATATTCTAGAAGACTGGAAGAGATGTTAATGTTGTGGTGACCCCAGTACTTGTAGTTAGCCTGGCATCAGTCAGTCCTGGGTAAAATAATAGAAAAGATGTTACGGGATTTAACGGAGAGAAATGTCAGTCAAAATGTTTTTTTGGAAAATGTCTTGTCAGATGCATCTGATTGCATTCTTTCTGGTGATTACAGGTTTGGCTGATAAAGGTAGCAGAAAAAGTGTATTGCATTTACGCTAAGTCATTTGTTTTGGTATTGAATACCGTTATGATTTAAAAAATTGGTGTTATGTGGTATCTGTGTGTCACAGTAAATGAAATGGCAAACTGGCAAGTCTCAAAGTACTTGTCCAGGAGGAAGTCACAAATTGAAGTGTTTCCCATGGGATTCTGCAAGGACTGATACTAGGCCCAATACTGTTAAACATTTTCATCATTAAATTGCAAGTAAAGTATACAGATCAATGAAAATTCATAGCTACTCCAAAGGTGGGCTTAATAAGAAATAATGGGGAAGATAAGGCAGTTTTACAGAGGGCATGGGCACAGGTACCTTTGGAGCCATTTCAAAAGGGCAGCGGCCGTTAGGACGGTAAATGTGGGTAAGACGGAAGCAATTTTGATCTCTGTAGGTATGGACAAATGTACATTTAGAGGCATTCTCAAGGGGCATCAACTTTTATGTTCTAATTTTTACGTATGCAGAAGCCAGAAAATGATGCAGATGTAGCAAAACTGCTTCAATTTTAACATGTGATAAAGCTGTTTTAAAATGGGAGTGGTTTTTGGAACATTTGCATTGTTTTCTGGCTTCTCCATGTGTAACAGTTGGAATGTAAGAGTTGATGCCCTTTTGTAGGTATACATGTCCATACCTGGAGATTGGGATTCCTTTGTAAGATTGGGCTACTCAGATAAAATTAGTTTAACAAATCCAGGAACAAGAAGTGCAGAATGTGGAGCTGTGCCCTGAAGTATAGTGATCCTGAAGAGCAGCAGTTGGCAACCTTTTGCAGGTTGCTGGGCCAGAGGCAGGCAGGTACTAGGACCCCCCCCTGCTGTTGCCACTTCTCCCTGTGGAGGTATGGGAAGAATGGCCATAGTCACTGAAGATCTGCAGTGCCAAAAGCTTATGGCTGTGGGCTGGATCCAGTGGGTCTGTGGGCTGTAGGTTGTTGAAGAGGATTAAAAGAGCATAATGGGCACAACTTGGCTTCTTGTATGACATTGTGGAAAGAGT
>NW_005841829.1:3949469-3978761 GCF_000455745.1 Alligator sinensis
GTGGATGTGTAATACGAGTAGTGATAGGGGTGGAGTGCCATTTCTTTTTTTTTAACATTTGTAAGCAGCATTGATGAGACTGGTACTGGGCAGTTTGTGTTGAAAAATTGGAAAGAGTACAGAGAAGAGCCACACAATTGATTTAAGGGTTGGAGAAAATGTCTCAAATGAGACTTCTGGAGCTTAAACCACTTGATTTGTGAGAGGTCATGGGGTTAGGCTATAAAACTACATCCGTATATGTATTGGGTACAGAAGACCTCTTCAAGTAAGTTGAAATGGGTATAATAAGAATCAATAACTGGATCCTGAAGCTGCACGAATTCAGATTAGAAATTGGACATGTCCTATATTTATTTTTAACCCATGAAGATTATGGAGGATTTCCATCCCCAGTCTCTTCCCTGTTTCTCCTGCTAGCTTTTTTCCCCCCTCTATCATTGTCTTTTTACTGGTTGCTAAGCAACCAGCTCAGCCTATGTGACCTGGACCAGGTAAGAGTGGGGTGGATTTTCCTTTCTATTCTAAGCAGAGACCTCATGGCTGGGGGGGGCAGGGCCGGTAGTCCCTTTCACTCCACCATGTAGTGATGATGCTTTTCAAATTGGTTGGCTAGCAGCCAACAACTGCTGGCCTTCATTGGGCCCCCAAAGGTGATGTCAAAAGGTCTGTATAAGTCAAGACTGCCCAGGAGGTGGGGCAGAGCAGCCATGATGAAGACACACTCAGGAGCTGAAACATCTGCAGCTCTACTCACTTCAGCATCTTGAGCGAGAAACTACTGAAACCTATCTAGATGTGTAGCTTGCTGTAAAGTAGATGTGTGATCAAAGGCTACCTAGCCACACTGTTTGCTCTAGGGTTATTCTGTAATACTTCTCTATTCTGCACCCTTCCCCAAGCCTTCCCTCTGTAGCCACTGAAGTTCTTCACTGTATCAAGTGTGGTGGACTTGTTGGGAGAGGCATGCCTTTGTGTCCCCTTGGTTTGGCTGAGTAAGGGAGGCTACCTTTTGTGGTTCAGGCTAAAGGAAGCACCCCAAGCTTTTGCAGTGGGTCAAGCACCCTCAAGGTCTACAAGGTCTATGTACCCCAGGGGGCACAGGGCTGAAGACTGACCAGATCCCTTGGGTTGTGGCAGCAGTGCCCCCAGGCTTGTGGGTGTGCTCCAGGAAGGGGATCAGCCAGACATCAGGCGACCTAGGGAGGCACTTGGAGCTTGGCAGGTGGATGGGTGCAGTGAAGTGGGTGGCTCAGCTCGGGAGCGCCCCCTACTGGCCCGTCACAAAGATAACTGACTGTTGGAAAAAGCTACAGGGGTGAGTGGTGGATTCTCCATTTTGATTTGATGCCATCATATCAAGATTGGGAATGCCTGTCTGGAAGTTATTTTAGCTGGACGCAGGATTAGGTTCTCTGCAGGGGAAATGGCTGAAATTCAATAGCCTATAATACTCGAGAGGTCCAAACACCTGAGCTGACCTTACATTATGCATCTATGAAAAATAAACCTATTTTTTGTCTTTTATCACTGAACACGTCATTGATGCTTTGTCATATTTTCTTTATGCCTTATGTTTCTGCTGCTCATAATACTGTCCCCTGTGCCCATGGCATTAAAATGTTCCTTATTACACCTGTCTTATCACTTTGAAACTTTTTTGGCTCCCCATGTGCCACTGTTGTACGGTGCTGTGTGCTATTGCTGCATCACTTTTTTTGTTGTTACACTACCACTGCATGAAACTGATTTTGCAGGCTGGAGGCAGAACATTTTGCAGGTCTGTGGGTCTTGGAAGTAACTTCAGATTTTATAGCTACATCTGTTGTCAAGTTTTACAAAAGACAAGATACTGCATTAAAATCGGAATACTCTCAGAAATACAATATGGGTAGCAGCCGTGACTTAGTTAAACAATCATACGCAGCTAACTTCAGGGGGTAATGCTACCTGCAATTAATTGACATAGTTTCATGTCAGAGTTAGAATGTAAGAGTTCATGTCCTTTTGAAATGGCTCTAAGTATACATGTGTCCATACCTAGAGAGAGCGAGATTGGTTTGTGAGATTGGCTTGTTTGGATTAAAATAGTTTGATAAATCCAGGAACAGGAAGTACAGAATGTGGATCTGTGTCCTGGAGATCAGCGACTCAGAAGAGCAGCAGTTGCTGGGCCAGAGGGACCCAGCTCAGCTCAGAAGTTCTTTATCAGATACGTCCATTAGTTGAGTGTCTGTGGTATCTTGTGGTATAGTAGCATATCTGCTGTAGATTTAGAAGTTAAAAAATAAAATAAAAAGGGAGGAGTAACAGATTAAGCAACCATGGAAACATTTCTGACTAAAGTTAGGTTGGAGGAAGGAAGGATACCTGTTTTTCTCAGGTCAAGGCTATTTTTTATCTCACCTTGCATCTGTCTAGGCAGATTTGAGGGTTGTCTACAAAAGAAGCCAGCATTCATGGTGTTAATGTGGATAAGATCTTGCTTAAGAAAACGTGTTGCATGGAGCACATTAACCTTAATCTATATTCTGAGGCATCAGATTCAGGGAAAATAAAAGCTGTTCCTAAAATCTGTTAATTTTTCTGTAAAATGGCTATGTTCAGAGATTTTTTTGGAATTAATCATTAAAATTAGTATTTGATAAAGCTTTGCCATTAAGCAAAGGATTGCTTTGGTTTGAGTACCAACTTTGTAGAGTTGCTTGCAACAGAACAGTAAGCTTAATAACTAATATTAAAGAAGTTTCCGAACACTTCTATTCCTTACTTTATAGATAGTGTAAATAAAGGTACATTCCAGTTTAAAAATATAATCCAGTTAATATTTCCCAATTCAGTCTGCAAAAACCTACCATGTCTTCAAATTCCTTCTTTATCTGTAACCTGTATTGTAACTTGTCAAATACTGTTTAGGCAGGTAGTTTAGGAATTCTCTTGTGTACTTTAAAATTAAAAACCAAAAGAAGGAATAGAACTATGTAATGGTACAGATGCTTAGTCTCCAGTAGCAACTTCCTTGGAGCACTTTAACCCTGGCTGTTCCAGGATTATTTTTCTCCTTGAGCAGCCATTTTTGCTCCAGGAGAAAAAAACCTGAACATCTGCTTTTGCTTTCTACTGGGAAAGCAGAATTTCTCCTGGTAGAAACTGACTGTCTGTACTTAGCCAACATTTATTATTGCAGGGAAGATGAAATAAGAGCTTTTTGAGGATGGATGAAGGGAGAATCCTAGAGGACTTCATTGTAGTCTGAGTATCTGTTTGATTAAAAGTGTGGTTTGTTACCACAACTTGTACCTCTTCTTGACAGTCTTGTTTTTAACATACCTTATTTACTTGAATCCAAGATGAGGGTATATCTCCCCTCCAAATCAGCAAGGAGGGGGGAAAAAAAGTCTTGTCTTGCATTAGAGTACTGGCTCAGGGCAGGCCAAGTACATGGGGTAGGGGAGCAAGGAGTGAGAATCTGGCCCCTCAGCCCCTACCACTAAGATTACCTTCAACTAGTTAGATTATATACATGGGAAATTGTAGCAAATCCATCATTTTCCGTGTATAGAATCTAATTACTGAGAGGGGGTCATCTTAAATTTGAAGTTGTTTTGGTTTCTGTAAATAGTACTTTTATCAGCCATGTTAATCATACAAGTCTAAGCATAATGTATAAAATTTCTTACTTTTTAAAATTGATTGAAATGTTATAACTTTGTATGTTTTCATAAAGTACAATATTTAGTATCATGCCTTATGCTTGTCCTTTGTTGTTTTACTGATTTGTGTAATCAGACTTACTACTGGTGTGTTTTTATAGCTGTTGCTATTTAAGTCGAAGATTAAACCAGCTATCCAGCCATGATCCATTATGGAAAAGACATTGCAAGAAATACTGGCTTATATCTGAGTAAGTATGGATAGTATTTTTATGAACAAAAATTTGATGCCAGAAAAATGTTTTAACTAGTTCAGCTGGGCGGCATCACTATTTCAGATGGTGATCTGTTGGTACAATATCACCAGAGTTGTTAGAGAAGCTTTATGCGACATGAGTTGAACAAAGCTGGTGTTATCATCAGATTGTACTTGTAGACAGTTATTTAATATTGTACTATTTCTTATGTACATGCTGGGTTCAGGCCCTCTAGTGCAGGAAGCTAGCTAAGTAATATTTACAGTGCCATAAATGTGTGGGGAGTCTTGGATTAAATGTTGTTTGCGTTCCAAAGAGTATACAAACTAACACCATTATTCTGCAAACTGCGCAGATGACACTTGGCTTCATCAGACTTTCAGGAATGGGACCTTAGTGTAGGCTGGGGGGTGGGTGCTTAGGTTGGATCTGGCCTGCCAATTGATTGTATCTGGCCTGTGTCTGCCCCTGTGGCACTCTGCATGGTGCTGAGCCCTGCCTGCTCTCACTCCATGTTTGCTGATGGAACTGTCCCAGCCTGTACATGCAGTACCGCTGTCACAGCAGTTACCTGGGTGCTGCTTGGCTTCCCCCACCTCCAGCTCCTCTCCCTCTCCTCTGACTCCTTTCCCTGCTGCACTGCTCCGGGTAGCATGTAGGGCTGGGAAGTGGCAGTGGTGCTGGGTGCCACATGCCCAGCTGGGCAGAGGGTAAGCTGCAGCCAGGCAGCTCCTGCCCCAGCGTGCAGGGCTCTAGCTTCAGCTGCTGGCCCCCTTTCACCCACTTGGTCACCCACAGGTGTCTACTTATCACACTACCTGTGGGTGCACCTGCCCTGTACCGCCCGGGCAAGCTTTGCTGCACATGCCTCCTGCCCCCCCCAACCTGCAGCTGGCTCCTGGGATCTAGTGGGCAGGCATCCCTCCTCACATGTACATTCCCCCACATACCCTTCCTCCACAATACACAAGAGTAAGACTTTATTTTGAGCTATTATGTAATTACCTCTATATATACTACTTAATTTTGTCCTGATTTGTGTTTTTTTATTTTTTGAAATAAAATTAAAATATATTATAGTAGATGTTTGATTTTTAGTATATGATTTGTTTTTTATCTATAATTTGTTAAAATTATATCTTCTGAAAGATTTTGTGTGTGTGGGTCTTGACAGCTCACCAAAACTCGTTAAGTGGCCTGCCAGCCAAAATAATTGCCCACCCCAGCATAGACAAAACTTGGCAAGTGATGGTGACCAACGAAGTGTGTGAGCAGGGAAATGGGAAGGCAAAGATCATTAAAATTATTGTTCACAAATATTTGACATCTCTATAAATACAGTGACTGCATATTTAAATTGCTTGGGCTTAATTGTATTCTATATATGTTCTTATTTAAAATAGGAATCGTTAAATACAAAAAGCAACCTTACTGTATTTGGAAAAATCACGTTTCTTAGAAGAGAGGTCTGTTCAAGTAGCACGTTATTGCATCTGAAAGCTGCAGTATTTGCAGTGTCTTGGATTGAATAGCTAATATGGTGGAAAATATACAAAGAGAGTGAATTCCATTGTCAGCTCTCTCTCTCTCGACTTCTACCGAGATGTCAATCTCAATCCTTATGAATGAGAACTGTCTGGTATCATTGCTCCTCAGCTGAGTGATCATTCAGGATGTCCAGGTTCTTTACAGCTCAGGATCTCCAGTTCCTTGAGGAGCTAGTCGTATACCTTGGTGGAAGGACCATGTAATTATACCTGAGTCTTGTGAATACCAGTGCTCACCATATGGTGGTCTGCTGTCAGTTCATATTCTTGTATAAAAAGGCCTAGAGGGAATACCTATTTTTAAATTTCCTTTCAGTGATTGTTTTGATCATCCTAAGTTTGTGAGGGGTTCATGTTTTTTAATGAGAATAAATACTACACACATTGTCAGTAACCAAGCCCATGTCCCTTTTCTCATAAAGATCTCAGAAAGGCTTTTCTTTTGTTATGCCCAAAAGAGTTAGTTAAAGTGCTAAACCTTACAAGTTCTATGTTGTGTTCTGTGTATATGCCCTTTCAGATTTAAATTCAGTGCTCGGTATTTGCATTTTTATTTTAAAACACGAGGTGTTTAGTGCTATTCAGCAAACAAAAATTGAATCCCACATCAGTTTCTAATGGACAATTCTTGTTGTATGTGGTACCTTTTGTTGTATGTGGTGCCTCGTCTGCAGAGGAACCTTCATTTCGTGACTTGGTTTCTGGTCCTAAATTTTACTTACAAAATGGTCCTGTTTTAAGAGCCCGCTGCACTTATCTGTGATCTGATCGAGTTTCCTTTAAATTCTCAGCTTTAAAGTGTCCTATCTCTTTTAAATAAATACTGTCTTAATTTTCCCTGGAAAAGATAACTGATCAATATGTCAAAAACTGGTAAATAAATACATGAATATATTGAATACTTGTCAGAAAGAATTGAACATATGTAGCTTAATGTGATTTTTAAAAAGTGTTTCTGGCTATATTTATTATAGCAGTGTTGATATTATTTGATGGAAACAAAAGATTTTTGTTGTTCATGTCTATTCAGGGAAGAGAGAACTCAGCGAAATCAGAGCTGGAAGGCTATCTTCAAAAGTTTCTACATTGACTTAGGAAGATATATTCAGTATTATGCTATGCTGAAAAAAGCCTGGGATGATCTAGAGAGATACCTAGGGCAGTGGTGTCCACGGATGATTGGTTCTTTGAAAGGTAGTGTGCAAATTCATTCTCTTTTTATTATAAATCCAAGGCAAACTTATAGAGTATGTTTTATACTCATTCCAGCTTTAAAGTACTTGATGTGAGCTGAAATACCAGCTTTTGATAAATGAAATCTCCCCCTCCACAATTATTCCTCTCGTTTGGATGTGTACTTATTCTGCCTTTTCTTACAGAGTTCACAAGCTTAAGCAAACATGAGTTCATGACATTTTCTGAAATTCTTCATATCATGGCCCAAGTGAGCCAAGTAGAAGGCAGGGTAGATTTGCACCATATAGACTTAACAAAGAAGATAAATAAATATACAGCACAAGCTTTCATGGGCTGAAGTTTACTTCATCATATGCTATGAAAGGACATGCACAAAGCAGTGTATAGGAAGGAGAGAAATTTTAATACAAAAGAAGACAAGGGAGGGGGAGAGGAGCGAGAAAATGAGGTTCAGATTTGAGTTCCCTTAACAGAAGTGGCCTTTTGCCAGCCCTGTCTTAAGTCAGTCTGGAAGCACAAGTGTTTCAGCAGTTCACAATGTTCTTGGCTGCAAGAGAGATGTTCTTAAGTGTTTGGGACCCAAAACATCCTAGGTGAAAACAAACATCTAAATTTATATAGGAAACTGTTGTTATTGGTGCAAATTCCAGAATATAATAAAAATTGTCCTTTCTCTGTGTCTTCCTCAGTTCTAAACTGATCACTGTCCTGCAGTGGTGTACACACTCATTGTGCCCAAAGGCTACGGCAGGGATTGGCAACCCCTGGCACACTTGCCAGATCATGTCATGCAGGGCCATTTTCCTTGGACGCCACAGCCACTCCAGGCTCTGGGTAGCTTCTGCCAGCCAGGAAGCTGAAAACAGCTGCATGGGGCTCCACAGCCCCAGCACCAGTTCTGTGGCTGTGGCAGCTGTGCATGCACCTCTGGGCACATGGCTGGGAAGGGACCTGGGGCAGCGCAACCCTGGCTCCTCCCCCACCGTCTGCCCAGAGGCATGTGTGCAACTGCTGTCAACATGGAGCAGGTGCCAGGGCTGCAGAGCCTGGCACAGCTGCTTTCAGCTGCCTGCTACTGCTGCCCAGAGCCTGGGCTGGCTGTGGAAGGCAGCTGGGAGGCTCTAAACAGCTGCACTGAGCTCTGGAGCCTCAGCACTGGCTCGATGGTGGTGGCAGTGGGTGCATGTGTGGCTCACAGTGCATGGCGGGAAAGGGGCTGGGGAAGCACAACTCTGGCTCCTCCTCTGCCGTCCTCCTGGAGGCACAGGCAGGCATGGTTACCATAGAACTGGTGTTGGGGCTATGGAGCTTGGCACAGCTGTTTGCAGCCTCCCAGCTGCCTGCTAAAGCTGCCCAGAACCTGATTCAGCTATGGCAGGCATCTGGGAGGCTTCAAACAACTGCACTGGGCTCTGGAGCCCCAGCATTGACTCCCTGGCAGCAGCAGGTGCACACACGGTTTGCAGCACATGGTGGGGAAGGTGTTGGGGCAGAGCAACCTTGGCTCCTTCCCTGCCATCCACCCGGAGGTATGTGTGCAGTCACCGCCAGCAATGAGGATCAGGCCCCTTGAAGCACCCCATCTCTAGCATGCCAAATTGAGGTATGGGTGGAGGTTGGGGTGATTTTTGGCACTCCAGCCAAAAACGCTGCTGACTCCTTGGCTATAGTATCTCTTTAGGGTGGAGATCAAAGGGCAATGAGCTGTGGCTGGTGTGTATTCAGCATTGCACTTCTGTGACTCTACCATTTCTTGTTTGGTCAGTGGCATATATGTCATGTTATAGTACGGTATTCCCTGACACCATACTTGGTTAATACAGACATAACTAAAGAAGGTGCCATTCTATTGAGTGATCCCTGGTTTCATGTGTATGTGTTAGTCCAGGAGCAGGCAATTATTTTGGGCAGAGGGCCACTTACTGAGTTTTGGCAAGCCATTGAGGGCTGCATGATAGGCATCCAGGGGCAGATAAAAATTAATTTTCTAAATTTTTAGGGGCCCCGCAGGCTGGATAGAATGGCCTGGCAGACTGCACTTTGCACACCCCTGTGTTAGTCCTTTTATGCTACAGAACAGTAGCCTGCTGTTGAGGTAATCGTCAGGTGGAAAACTTGCTATTTGCTTGAACAAGGTGGTTACAAACGTAGACTTTTTTTTTATTTAGAATGTGTGAAACCTTAGATTTTTGTTTTTGTTTGTCTGAATCTACAACCTAAATTTCTTGTGTTTATATATTTTGCAGATAGTGTGCAGGAGGAAGACCTAAATGCTGTGGAAGCACAAATAGGTTGCAAACTCCCTGATGATTATCGATGTTCATTTCGTATTCATAATGGACAAAAGCTAGTTGTTCCTGGGTAAGGAACTAAAACTATTTATCAGCTTCAGTGTTTTGTCCTAATGAGTGCTTGCAGAGGTACAAAAAACTCCACCACACACAGTGCTTTACTTTAAACTTGGTGCATCTCCATGCTGAGCCCCACACATGCTGTGAAGAGTCAACATATTACTTCAGGTTGGCTTGCCCGATGCCTGTAAAGATTGGGTGCTTCATTGGGGCTTTTTTGGCACTTTTATCTAATAGCAGATTGAATCAGCTTTAGCTAAGAGTGCCAAAGAGCCCCGCTGATGTGCCTGATCTTTACAGATGTTGCAGAGTCAGCTTGAAGTGCTGCTGTTTCCGATAAAGCGCTTTTTAAAAAAAGTCTGCAAGCAGCCTTACTTTCTTTATGGTGCTGTTTTTATTAGAGTTGGAAATAGATTGAGGGTTGAAATGTTTCCTAACAGCATTGAACATTTATTGGTGAATCTGGTCAGTATATTTTTTTGCTTCATTCTGCCTTTCAAAAAACAAGGTGCATGTTTTTTTTTCAAGGCAAAATGTGTGTGTGTAAAAAGAAAATACTGTATACATTTTGCGCTTTGCAAACAAAAAATGGCAATATTGTTATAGAGATGAAAGCATACTGAATTTATCTTTTTAAAAATAAGATATTCAGTTTTGCAAGTGACTTATCTTTCAGCCATAGTAATAATGTATCTTCAAGCCTCTGTATTTGGCTTGGTTGCCTAAACGTGATGTGAACTGACACAGGTACCAAAAATAGTCACAAATGGCAATTTAGAAAAAGATGGGGAAACTTGGATAGAATGGTGAGTGAGTGAGTGAAGTGGTGGATGCATGTAGTTGTATCATACTCTGAAATCCCACTGGATAAGGAGAGTAGTGCCTTCTTAGTATCCTTTCTTTCTTAATCGTAGACTACAACTCCAGTAAACCCATAGAGGGTTCTAAGCATAACTCACAAATCTGTTGGATCCTAGCTTAATATTACTACTTTCCAAGCTACGCTTTCAGTGACCACATTGAACGGCATGAGCATTTATTGGTGAATCTGGTTAGTATTACTATGTGCTGATGCACATTTTCAGATTCATCATGTGAGTCCTGTTCTGGTGACAGTACTTTAGAATAACTAGAACTTCATGCGGAGAGAGTTGGCTTTTTTTTTCCCTCTAATGATTGATGCTTCCTGTAACGCAAGCAAAAAGTGTAAGAAATCCACAGAGTTTTTGTTCCTAGTTTCAGTTTCCGCTATGTGGGATCCCTTGCTGTCAGTTATCCTGTATTAGAATTCGAATGAAAGACTTTTCCTTTGGTCCATCAAACATGTCTTTTACCAGTCCATCATAGATTTCATAGACATTAGGGCTGGAAGGGACCTCAGAAGATCATCGAGTCCAGCCCCCTGCCCTGGAGCAGGAGGTCAGTAGGGGTCATAGGATCCCAGCAAGATAACATCCAGATTTCTCTTGAAGGCGTTCAAAGTAGGTGCTTGAACCACCTCCGATGGTGGGCTATTCCAGACCTTGGGGGCTTGGACAGCAAAGAAGTTCTTCCTTATGTCCAGCCTGAACGGTCTTGGAGGAGTTTATGACCATTTGACCTTGTCATCCCTTGGGGCGCTCTGGTGAACAAATGTTCCCCCAGATCCTGGTGAAGCATCCCTTATAAACTTATAGGCAGCCGTCAGATCGCCCCTCAGTCTCCGCTTTTCCGGGCTGAAGAGTCCCATAGCTCACAGCCTCTCATGTTGGCCGAGCGTGGCCGGTCATGGGGTGTACGTGAGCCCCCTATGCATTGCCATTGCCTAGTAATTGTCTTCAGCTCAGGCCTCCCATCTAGTCTAAATCCTGCTAATTCTTTCTGCATAACATTGCTAAGATCTGGCCTTTCTTATCAGTTGTGCAACTAGATCTGTCATCCATGCTGTCCTCAAATTAGGTTCCTATACACGTGCAGGGGGGCTGCTCCAATGTGCTGTAAATGCAGTGCATTGAAGCAGACTCAGTTTAATAGAATCTGCTGGATTGTGGTAATTATCATATTCCAGCAGATTCCAACGTCATGTGTATCGGTGTCCCTGAGCTGAAAAATGGCGGCGGTGGTGCATTTTAACTAAAGCTCGTTCAGTGAGCTTTAGTTAAAGTGTCTCCGCTGCCTTTTTTCAGCATGAGGACACTGATACATGTGACGCTCCAGGTGTTTTTAATTAGCACAGTTTTTGGAGCTGCACTAATTTAAAGTACCCATCTCTCCCTCCTTCCCTGTTCCCCACCCCCACCCAGCATGTCGATAAATGGCTGTTATGTCTTAATCACTGTAGTGGTCTTTCTCAACATATGCAGTCTTGCTTTATTCATACATATTCGGGATGTTGTTGCAGTGATTGCTTTTCTAGCCCATTGCTTTGACCTTGACACCTCTCTTTTGGCATTCTTCCACTAGCTCATTCTCTACTGCATCAAGTATAAGCTGCTTGTCTTCACTTTATCCATGTCTGTTTATCATTTATATCTCTTGCCTTCAATTAACTAGTGATGCTAACTTCTATTGCCCACTTGTTAGATTTTCAGACATGTGCCTTCATAATTTCTCCTATGCTTCATAGGATTTTTTTTAAAGAAGCTCCCTCTACACATCTGTAAAGACGCTTAATTATTTTTAACACTGTCCTTTGCTATAATGACTACACCCCCCATGGTATTGGTTAGATTGGTGATATGCTGATACCACTTTCTGTTGTGCTGATCAGTATTGTCTTATTTGTTCTTGTGCATCCTTGTCTGTCTGTATTCTGGTCCCTGAGTAGGGTGCACATGCACTCTCTCTCCTCTCTTTCCTAGTATGAATGACATAGGCCTCCCCCACTCCTACTTGACACAGAAAATGAACAGGGCAATATTACCCTGTTAAATCACTTGGTATATAGATAGATGTAACAATTGTGTTGGTATCAAATGGTGGTGATATAAGCTGTAACTGTTACATCTTGCATGCTTCTGTAGGGATCTAAGTGTAGCAAAACAAGTTTATGCAGAGTAAAAAATAGTGATTTAGCAAATTTATGTTGCTATAGGATTCTGCAGAGATGCACTTGGATCAAAACAGTAGATGTGTGTTTTGGAGGAGCACTCTCCCTCCTAGTTCAAAGCAGTTAAAAGGGGGCTTTTCTATACCCTTACTCTTTTTCTTTAAAATATTAAATTATTTCAGGCAAAAGATTCTACCTGATTCTGTAGGAAATCCTATATCTAGACTTTACTGGCTGTAAGTATTGGGACTAGAAGTATAGGTAGATCAGTGATTCTCAAGCAGGGTGCTGCAAGATCCTTTGAAGACTGCCATGAAGCTTGAGAAGATAAGCAGGTAAGCACAGGCTTAGGCTTGTCTCTGGAAGGCAGTAAGCACTGTAATATGTATGTTCAGTTTTCAAATAGTGTCACTCAGTTCACAAGTTTTGGAGGGATGCCACACATCCAAAAAAGGTTGTGAACCACTTAAAATTCATAATTATTCAAGTAGAGTAAAAAAACCCAAACTAATATTTGCTACGAACTAAGTATTCTTTGTTTCTGTGTCTCTCTTTTTTGTTCTTTCTATTGGGTGCTAAGGTTGATGGGAAGTATGGCACTGTCCAATCACTATCGTTCTGAGGATTTGTTGGATATCGACACAGCAGCTGGGGGTTTTCAGCAGCGGCTAGGTCTGAAACAATGCCTTCCTCTAACCTTTTGCATTCACACTGGCCTGAGTCAATATATGGCACTGGAGAGTGTGGAGGGTCGTAATAAACACGAGATCTTCTACCAATGTCCAGTAAGAAAGAAAAATGTTTTTATATTTGTACATGTACTTCTTAATAAAACTGACATTGCTCCTTTGTATTCCATAAAGTTCTGAAATATAAAAGATATGCATAACTTAGTGTTTTTATACCCAGAGAGAATATCATGGAGAAAATTACTTAACCCAAGGATGTCTCAAGGACAGGCACATAGATTACCCAAGAAGAATGCTTAACACACAGTGTAGCAGTGTTAGTGTGAAATATAGTTAATGATTATAGTGACGTGTAAACAAATTTCACATAACGGACTAAAGGTATCCCTGTGGTAATTCATTTAACTTGATGGTTCAATGCCAGGTATGAATTTGTCCCAGTTTAGTATCAAGACACTTTTTTGGCGTCAGTGTGTAATACTTGCTCTCCATTGAAAGAACACAGCATCAGTCCTCCATAATTGAGGTTTTAAAAAACTGACAAAAATTGAATCATATTGAATGCTCCAAATTCTCTTCAAGGTGTTAAAGTCATGGGTATTATAGAAAGCCCTCAAATCAGAGTCCAGCTGTTGTAATTTTGCATTGGCTTAATTCTGTTGATTTCCATGGATTTACTTCTATTTGCTTTGGCATCAGAGGAGAACCAGGCCCTGAGTTTCCAAACAGCATAGCTTACTCCAGGAATTACAGTATAAAGTAGGGCTGTGCAAAACAGCACCATTTCGTTTTGACTTTTGTTTTGCCATTTCAATGAGACAGTGTTTTGTTTTGAGTTTCATTTAGTTTCGAAAGCACTGTTCCATTTCATTTCATCTAAGCGTCAAAACAGCTGTTTCAGTGTTTCGCCCATAGACTTTAATGGGGAAGCACAAACTGCCTATAACTTTGTCATTTCTTGCCTGATTCAGATGAAACTTGCAGGGATTGTAGTCCCTTCTGAGGATATGAAGTCTGCCAAGTTCCAAGAACATAGGTGCAGAGGTTTCAGGGAAACTGCACCTCAAACTGTTGGAAGCAAAACTTGTAACGCTTGCTGGCAGCGGCAGCCTCCTGTCATCTGGCCCACAGATCTGGGGGCCCACACCCCTGGGATGGCTGCAGGGCTGTGCCAGACTCCTCCCGGGGGTGCGGGACCCTGGATCCGTGTGCCAGATGACGGGAAGTTGCTGCTGCCACCTGGGACTGGTGCTGGGCACAGTCGGCGTTCAGCGCTGGGAAGATTAGGTGCTTGCGCTGGCCCCAGGCAGCAGCGGCAGCCTCCTGTCATCCAGCGCACAGACTGGGGGCCTGCATCCCTGGGAGGAGTCCAGCACAGCCCTGCAGGGTGTGGGGCCCCGGATCTGCATGCAGGATGACAGCATGCTGTTGCTGTCGCTGCTGGCTGGGGCCAGCAGCAGCACCAATCTTCCCAGCGCTTGGCACAGGCTGTGCTCAATGCTAGTCCCAGCCAGGAGCAGTAGCCTCCTGTCATCCAGCATACAGATCAGGGGCCCGCAACCCTGGAAGGAGTCTGGCACAGCCCCGCAGCCCTCCCAGGGTGTGGGTAAGCCACCGATCTTTGTGCTGGATGACAGAAGGCTGCTGCTGCTGCGTGGGACTGGAGCTGGGCGCAGCCTGCACCCAGCGCTGGGAAGACCCCATGCTTGCCCACCCCCACCTGCCCCCGCTGGGCAGTGTTTGGTGCGGCCACTGACTGGAATCCACGCTGTGCTAGCCTGTGGTGGGACTGCTTCACTGCCGCCTCTGTGCTGCGGGGCTGTGCTAGACACCTCCTGGGTTGTGGGCCCCCGATCTGTGCACCGGATAACAGGAGGCTGCCACTGCTGCTTGGGGCCAGTGGCAGCACCAAAGTTCACGGTGCTTGGCACAGCCCACGCCCAGTGCTGGTCTCAGGCAGCAGCAGCAGCAGCCTCCTGCCATCTGGTGCGCCGATCGAGGGCCCACACCCCCGGGAGGAGTCTGGCACAGCTCCGCAGTCCTCCTGGGGGTGTGGGCAGGCCCCCGATCTGCACGCCGGGTAACAGGAGACTGCTGCTGCTGGCTTGGACTGGCACTGGGTGCAGCCTGTGCCGAGTGTTGGGAAGACTGCTGCTGCCACTGGCCCCAGCCAGCAGAGATAGCATGCTGTCATCCCGCACGCAGATCTGGGGGCCTGCACCCCATGAGGGTTGCAGGGTTGTGCCAGACTCCTCTCTGGGGGTACGGCCCCTGAATCTGCGCGCCAAATGACAGGAGGCTGCCGCTGCTGGCTGGGACTGGTCCTGAAGCCAAATAAGCCTGGCTTCGAAACTCTAAATGTTTTGAGTGCCCTTCTTTCATTTTGAAGCTGTTTCGAAGGCTTTTGTTTTGTTTCGATTTCACTGTTTTGAGTTTGAAACACATCAAAACAGCTTTGAAACTAAACATCTGGTGAAATTTTGCACAGGCCTAGTATAGAGTAAAACATTTTAGTTATTGTTACTTGAGTCGACTTTTTTACCATCAGTGTCCTTTTTATTTTAAGAATTGAAAAATAGTTTTTGCTACTTTTGCTCATGTCACTGAACCAGTACTGCTTCCTAGCCATCAACAGAATTATTTATTAAATTTATGGTTGTAGACTTTGTACTATCAGGGTGTGTCCACATGTTGCCATGTGGTGATGTTGCTATGGTGCCATTCTTTAATACTTACAAAACGCCGTGTATATGGCACACCGAGTGCTCCACTATGGTGACGTGGCTGCTGATCATGTGTAGACCTGCGTGATCACTACGTTGCCATAGCATGCCATATGGCGACATCATGCATCACTATGTCATCACAGGGTGACATGTAGATGTACCCTTGATGGTACCCAATTGAACTCAAGCTAACTTCACAGTTCCACGTTGCATTTATAGTATTGGCAGTCCAAAATCTGCCTTTTGTAAAGTGGCAAATAAATGTGGAACTACATGAATGTGAATATTTTTATCTTCTCTCTTAAAATACAAGCAAACTTCTTTAAACTTCCTTATTGGTCAAGTTGCACATTTAATTAAAACTTCAGTTAAGTAAAGTAATACAGCAGGATTAAGTCTTGAGTTCAAATACCATTATTTTTGAAGCTTTAAGGTCAAAACTATTCTTGATTGTTCTCATTATGCTAAACTATTACAGCACATATTTGCTATTGTAGTTTTCAGATGTCTGCAGTAGTAAGGCAGAACAGATAGTAATCATAGGTTTAGGTCTTAATTTTGGACTAGAATTAAGCTAAATCCCCTTGAAAAGTCTTTAAAACTGCTAGCATAACTAATTATTAATGGGATTCACAACAAAGGCTGAAAGCAAGATGTAAAGAACTCAGTTTTTTCCTTTGTCAGCCTATTAGATCCTTAACCTGGTGGAGTTTTGTGGTAAATTTTCTGGAATGTAGCAGTGTGAGTTCTAGGCATCTGGCATTGGTGGGAGGCTTGGAGGCATGCTATTCTCTTTTTGAAAATTTACACTAACGCTAACTTACGCTTTTCTTGGAATATATTTTGAGGACTTGGAAAATTATTTAATAGTTTTGTTCATGTGGAGATTTAATAAGAAGGAAGTTTAATTCCACTTGATTTTTTTTTTTAATCTTCAGATAATTTTCCTAAAACTGATTTAAAATATTTTTTTAAATTAAGAGCAGAGCTTAATTTTTAAATGGGAACTTATCATTGGAATGCCAGTGATGGAGGCTGAACTCATTGTTTAAGACACTGCTTTGAATATCTCTCTGTTCCATTTGAATATTTAAATGAGAGACACAGGTATGAGCCGCTGGAATATAAAGAACATGTTCAGTATGGTATATTTTGGGTATTGATTTTTGTCTTGAGAGTCTAATATATGTACTTAAACTTATTTTGCTTTTCTAGGATCAAATGGCTCGTAATCCATCTGCCATTGATATGTTCATTACAGGTAAGAGTGCTTTGGAGCAAAATACTGTTGCCAAGAAAACCTTGTTTAAAGTATCCAATAAATTCATACTCTTAAATTGCAAATATTAGTAAATACCTGTTACAGTCCGGGTGGCATATGTTTACAACTTCGTGACCCAAACAGAATAAGCACTCCAGCTCTTCCATGTATTCTTATTACTGATCAAAACTGAGATGCACAAGTCTTCTGTATTAAAACTTGTCCTTCCGTACGTCGTGCTCTGAACCATTCAACACACTGTGCCCTCTGACAAGATGAGCGTCGGACTTTAAGTTGGCTGTCAGGGAAGTCATCAAACATAGACAAACAACATGGCATCTTTCCTGATGTGAATTTCCAGCTAGCATTTGCAGCTGTGTTGGGAAATTCAGTATATCGTGTCACTTAACAATGAAATATGTTTGATCAAACCTGTAAAGAGAGGTCTTCCTGGCTTTCTCAGGTTGATTCTAACTGCAGCATACAGAGTATAAACAATGGGGAAGGAAATATTGCAGAACCATCTTTTGACTGTGTAATGCTTTGTGATCATCATGGTGTACCATCTGCCAGGAGAGTAACAGCAAGATAAGCAACCAGCTAGATGAATCACTTTTTCATTAAGTGAAAGCAGTGTGTTAATTTGGGAAACTAATGATGTGTGCCTTAACTGCATCCTGAGAAGTGTGCTATCCTGATATAATGCCAGTGATGAGTAACCATTTTGGACAGCACTGTACTGCTGTTTTTCCTGGCTTAAATAAGAGGTAAAATGAGTAAGCCTTATTTTCGCAGTTACTGTGCAGTAGCTAATGTAGTGTAAGTTATATAGTAGTAGTATAGTAATACGTATATTATTTAATATATTATAAGTATAGCATAAGTTCATTTCATTTCCTAGCTTATCTTTATCTGTTTGTACCCTAGTGTTTTCTCAGATTTTAATTTTCATTCACTATGTATTTGCAAGCATATCTTTCATTCCACTCCAGAGCTGGCTGCACTTGCAGTGCTGAGTGAAGTAGTCTGTCATCTACCTTGTTTCTGAATATATTGTGTTTTAGGACTTTTAGATGAAAGGAACTTTTAGAAAATTAAAATAATGTGGGTGGTTTTTGTTTTTAGATTTCATCTTGATAGAGAAGCACTATTTTAGAATTGGTGACTGTGCAGTGAATGAGTTCTACTTGCCACAGTCTTCATGGGCACTAATTTTTAATTGTGGACCAACGTGGCATTGTAGTCATATGGCACACTCATTTGCCTAAGAAAATCAAAGTTTAATGTGAGGAAAATGTTTCTATATAATATTTGTTTTAAATGGCAGAGTGAATTAGTGCAACATATGCCCTCTGGTTACCTACCTATTCGAGGCAAAGATAGAATTTTTAAGTGTAGTTGGGTTGATGACAGAAGGCAAAAGGAGGGTAATTCTATGAGGTTTCTAGATAACATGGCAACCCCAAAGAAGGAAGGACCGTACAAATGGTGGGTTTTTGCCTCTGGTAAATTTTATGAGCTTAATGAGATGAATAGATTGTACTGTCATTGCCACTTGTGCCAAACCTGGGGAGTTTGGCACAAGTGGAATAATATGAAATTGTTAATTTTAAAAATAAAACCCCCCAAAATATAAAGAGCTATGTATTATCCACTAATGGAAGTCCATAGTATGTTGCTTGAACTGATTATATTTCAACTGGCTGAGAGAGGTCATTTCCATACAGGGTAAAATAGAATTGTTTTGAAAAATGTCTTTAATTAAAAGGACTCCTTCAGATCTGTCAACCTTGATATATAACAGGCCCCACTTTTTGTTATATTTACCAGTAGAAAAATCAACTTCTTTCAAAACAGTTGGCTTGCAGATTTGTTAAAAACCATGTTCTCTATTGGGCAACAAGTATGCACATTACTACATCTCTTCCACTCTGGAGCTTTGTTCTTGTGAATAGGCAGGGTTTTAAAACTTAAAAAAAAATTGAGAGTAGATTTCCTAAAAATACTGTGCCCACACCAATACTGTAAATCAAACCCAATAGTAGACCATCACTTTGAACAGGTAGAGTATTAGATTAGCAGTGGTGCAAAGTGCTTAGGAAGCATGTATAGTAATCGTCTTAATTGTGAAAAACAATATCTCCTACTAGCAGCTATCTGAAAACAAGCTGGAGACTGACAACATGAGAATTGCACTAGATGTTTCATAGTACAGCTAGATATTGTGCAGTCTTCAGGTCAAGGATCATCTCATCTTTAATTTTAACACAGTACGTGGAGATAATTGAGCAATTCATCTCCCAGCAAAGGTTGTCTGCAAATAGCTGAACAGATTAGAACGTGCAATGACTGACTCATCAAGAAGATTTGGGAATCTATTATAGAGATATACAAGCTTTGCTGTTGTTTGTTATGTTTTCTGGCTCAGTTGTAAGCTTACTTGTCCTTGTGAAAATTTTTCCCTTTGGCATTTAGGTACTTCTTACTTGGAATGGTTCACTTCTTACGTAAACAAAGTTGTAACAGGTGGCTATCCTATCATCAGGGACCAGATTTTCAGGTAGTGTGACTTTGATCTTTAGTACAGCATTATTACCAGGTGCAGATGTTAATCTCCTTAGAATTAACGTTTTTAAAACAGCTGGGTGTGGTGGTTCATGGCATGAGGGTTGATGGGTGGCATATGGGAGGGATATATGAAATAGGAGGTGGGAGTTGCAAAATTTGAGTTAAAGTAATCCTGCATTGTCACAAGACTCAAAACCAGTAGCAACAGATTGAAGGGATTTTATTATTATCCACCCTAATCCATTTCTTGTGTTGAAACTTGAAGTGCAAAATAAGAGGGCTACTACTTACTAGTATGACTGAGATACAGTTGCAGTTTACTGATTGTAAAAAAAAAACCAGTATTTACAGTTGCAGTTCTTCCAGTGAGCTGATCTGTCCCTGTTAATACCAATGTTACATTGAACAGACAATTGTGAAGAAGTTGAATTTGGAGAGGGGTTTATCCTCAAACTTAGAAGTGCAGTTCTCAATTCTTATACTTTTGTTACAATTACATATAAACTGCCCCATTTGGGACTAAAGGAATGTTCTCAGACATAAATTTAGGGTTTCTGAAAGGTTTACTGCATAAAGATATACCTGTTTTTGTTTTGAAGTTGACCAAATCAGGCTTTTTTTGTATGCAAACATATCCCTCTATTTTAACACAAGCTTTGCACCATTGACTAATATATACGCCAAAGGAGAGTTGACTAGAGTTATTCTGGATGAAGTAAAATACAAACTGTAAATATGCTGCATAAATAGGGGGTTTTTGTTTTCTTTTACTGGCACATGTAGAGATTTTTGTAACGTCCTTTTAGCCTCACAAAAATAGCTGGAAACTTCACATGTATCTATTATGAAAACTGAGTAGTTTTTGTTTGTTTGTATTGATCCCATGGAATTTGGTGAGACTTGAAACTCTTTCACAGGTACGTTCACGATAAGGAATGTGTAGCTACAACAGGAGATATTACTGTTTCTGTTTCCACATCTTTTCTACCTGAGCTCAGTTCCGTACATCCACCTCATTACTTCTTCACTTACAGAATCAGGTGAGGATAGCAAATGAGTTACCTCCTTTTGATGACAGGAAGAATCTTGTGTAAGGGTGGAGCTCCCAGATCATTGCAAGTGTGTGCTCAGTAGTATAGTGAAGCATAGTATATAAGGGGTTTGGTATACAGCATGCAATACTCTAATTTTAATATAATGTTAAAATGGTTATTGATGATCACATCAAATCATGGGTTGGTGTTTATTTCCTAAAGCTATGTTTATTACTGAAAAGAAACTTGCCCAAAACAATATATAGCAAATGGAATTCCTTGCAATACTCCTGGCAGACCATACCCCATTGGCCTAAGGACATAGGCAGACAAAGTTCTTTGGGTAAATCTGATATCTTTTATTAGACCAACTCATATAGTTGGAAAAATTCTTCTTTGCAAGCTTTTGGGGATAAATACCCTTTGTCAGGCTGAGGAAATATCTGCAGTTGGTGTGTGTTCTTCCTGGATGGAATGAATAGTAAAGAAGCCAGAGGCTGATAGCCTTTTCTTTCTTTCTTTACTATTCATTTCATCCAGGTAGAGCACACACCAACTGCAAATGCTTCCTCAGCCTGACGAAGGGTATTTATCCCCGAAAGCTTGCAAAGAAGAATTTTTTCAACCATTTGAGTTGGTCTAATAATAAAAGATATCAGATTTGCCCAAAGAAGTTTGTCTGCCTATGTCCTTAGGCCAATGCAGCTACAACCTATGCTCTTGTAATACTCCTGTAAGGGAAACTGGTAAGGAAGAATGATAATGAAATGGAGGCCATGGAGGGAATCTGTCTTATCACATTTGTGTACCAGGGCCAGTTTAGTCTGTGCACCTTTCTCTAAGCAGAATAGTCTTCAACATTTACATGATTGTTTTTTAGGCATTGAAATAATCTCTAAACATAAAATATTTAATTTGACTCGTAGAATTGAAATGTCCAAAGATGCTCTTCCTGAAAAAGCTTGTCAGTTGGACAGTCGGTACTGGAGAATAACAAATGCCAAAGGTGATGTGGAAGAAGTTCAGGGTCCTGGAGTAGTCGGTATGTAACTGTGCAGATTAAGTTTCATTTCAGCATTTTGGCATAAAAGGGTTTTTTACTGTTTTGTGTGTGAATTGTGCTCATCCATTCTTGCTAGTGACATTGGTTGATTCTGACAGTCAGAAGATGACAATAAGCCATGTCCCAGTGTTGATTCTGTTACATATTGTAATGTCACATGCACATACTGTATTTTCTAAATTCAAAGACAATCCTGAATTTGAGATTTGCCCCCCCCCCCAATTAGATTCTATACATGGAAAAATTATAAATATGTTATAATTTTCAATGTATAGAATCTAATTTATTGATATTTAATTCATTCCCCCAGTACTGCAGGGGGAAGGTGAGGCTGAGACCCAAGGCTGTTGTGGGGCATGCACAAGGGAGGGTAAGGAAGGGGAGAGGGGGACCGACAGGCGGCAAGGTGGAAATTGCCTGCCTGTCCCACCACCTACTCCCTACCACTTATCCCACAATGCTCCCTCCACCTGCCCCAATACTGCCTGTCCCACCACCTGCCCCTTCACCTCCTCCTTATTTTGTTCTTATGCTGGCAAGCTCCATCGCTGCTGGATCATTGAGCATGGCCCCAGCCCAGCCCTGTAGCAGTGGCATGGAGTTGGCTGCAGCAGGGACAGAGCCTGCCAGTACCGAAACATTGGTGCAGGGGGGGAGTGGGGAGATGTGGTGCAGGGGGAGAGCCTGGGTGTAGTAGGGGTCTGAGGGTGCAAAGGAGGAGCAGCAGGAGTCGAAGCTGTGGCTTCAGCCCAAGTTTGGTGCTGGAGCTGGAGCCACAGTAGCCTGACTCCCTGCTGTCTCATACTCAATTCCAGGACAAGGGGCTTTTCCCCCAACCCATGTTAAATAGTGGGGCGGGCGGGAAGAGGTGTGAACTCACCTTGGAATCAAGTAAATATGGTAAGTAAAAACTAAAACAAAATTATCTCTGTGAAAATGAAGTTAATTTGTAATTTTTTTTTTACTTTCAAGTTGTTGACTAAATCTTTTTCATCAAAACAATCTACAACATGGTTGTGGTTTGTACTTGTTCTATAAACTTACTATAGTGATTGCTTCTCAGGAAGTGAGATGCTTATTGAAATGTGTGCGCATTTAATAAATTAATATGCGACTGAAACTTAAGTGAGAGAAGAGAATTTTCAGGTAACAAATGTAGAACTTTTCCATCAAGTTAAATTTTCTTCACGTGATGCAATTAAAGCACTCCAAATCATTCGTTACTAGCTCTGTGTTGTAGAGGACACTAGCTGTAGAACTTTTCACAGAAAACAATTGTTATAAGAGGGGAATATGCTTTATACACTTTCCTTCAAAATCCCAATTGTTCTTTATTAACTTTGTACTAACAGGAGAGTTTCCAATAATCAGCCCTGGTCATGTATATGAATATACCAGCTGTACTACCTTCTCCACTACTTCAGGATACATGGAAGGCTACTATACCTTCCACTGTCTCTACTATAAGGACAAGTTTTTCAATGTCACCATTCCCAGGTTTCATATGGTATGCCCAACGTTCAAGGTGTCTACAGCACGCATGGTAAGCAGAGATGTAGTTTATGCTTTTAGATTTTCCTTCTAACCTTTTATTTTTGTAGAAAATAAGATTTAATGTTAGATTTCATGGGTAGCATAACTTCCATACCTATTGACAAGGTCCAACAGACTCTGCAATGATGACACTTCTTTTTCTTTGTTTTTTAACTTGTTTCTTAATATTACTACTAAATTCTGTAACAGGCGGGCTTGAAGGATAAGAACTGTTGCAAAATCTGGAACTATACCAAAAACTCCGGGGTTAGGAGGGAGAATTCCTCTTTTTACCAGTATGAATTCCTTTGAACTTTTGGGATGACCTTGAAGCCAAGTAAACAGAGTAATGCAATTCAGTAGAATTCACCAGATTTTAATGTTTAACTATCGGCAGTAATCAGTCTTGAGATTATATCAACATTTAAACAGTGTGCTTCCTAGGGAACTGTGCATAGGCCACTTGGGTTAGAATACTAAATGCAGTAATAGTATTAGTAATAGAAGCTGTGTATACTTCTTAGTGGCAGTACATATCAGAAGTACTCTGTTATCTGTATTGCCTCCCAAATGCATTAAAAATCTTTTGATCTGTAAAGATGTAAGCAGTATTGGACTGTCCAGTTTGAAGGAATTGTCTCTTTCCAAATGCCTTGTTACTGTATTTGCAAGTGGTAGACAGTTAAATATAGCTAAGGGATCACAGGCATCAGAGCATAGTTTTTAAAGCTAGAGACAGACGTTACACACAAACTGGGTTAAGTGATCAGAAACTGGTTTAAGCCTGTAACAGAACAGACATTCATTGCACGTAAACCAGTTTGAAAATGTCCAAAGCTGGTTTGAGATAAACATGGTTGAATGTAGTATCAGACTTAAATCCGTTTGAGCCAAATCAGTTAAGCAATGTCTGTTCCAGACTCCTTGCCTGGTCTGAGTTAAATCAGAGACTCCCAGCATCCCGGCATGCTCTCTGGGCTGGGTTCTGCTCCAAGAGAGCTGGGCTGGCCCCTCCCCTCGTCTCTCTAGCCAGAACGGGTGGGGCGTGGTCAGATGCTGGCCTGCCATGGCCCCAGAGGTAAATTCCTCCCTCGGTCCTGTCTCCTCCCCCTCCCCAGCTGGCAAGCCCTGCGGACCACAGCTGGGGTCTGCCAGCCCCAGCTGCACCTCCACAGCTTTCCTGTAGCCAGGCAGAGACGGAATTCCTGTAGCTTTGTCCGGCTTGCCTGCAGTCAGGGAGGGGATTAATTCCACTGGAGTGGGGAAGAGAGGCAAGCTAGTCCTCTGTGTGTAGATCCAAGACCTGCACCTGTGAGCCCAGAGCTGAGACCTGCAGGACCAGACTGAGAGTTGGAAAGTGTTGGCAAACGCCTGACAATCATCATACATGTGCTGAAGATGAAGTTAAGGGAAGTTGCAGACAGTTTCTGGTTAGAAGTTGCACACCAAAGAATGCAGAGAGCTACATTAACATTATAAAGCAGAACCTGTAAAACCTAAACAAAGCCTTTCTGAATGCCTGGCTGTAAGGAGACACTCTGCCCTCAGGATTACTAAGACTTATGCAAGGCTTTCTCGTCTTCCTGCTTTACCTTTTAAGTTAGAGTAAGTTGTGTATGCTGTGTGTTACTGGGGCTGTATCTTAGCTTAGGCATAGATAAGTAGTAGTTCCCTGTTGTGTGCTTTGCAAATTGCTGTGTTCAGTACATGCTTGCTTCAGAGAGAGAACCTTTTTCCCATTCCCACTCAGTTTGGCAGCAGCTTCTCGCCCCCCCACCCCCCAGGCTGGTGGCTGGCATCCTGTGAGTCCTGCTAGCCCTGGCTGGTTTCTGGCCATGCCCCCTCTGCTCCAACAGGGAAAGGTGAGAGCCTTGGAGGGCATCTCTCTTCCCTCCCCTTTGGCAGTGACAGGCAGGCATGCTCTAGCACCCCCTGGCTTCTGGCTTGAGCCACTGCAGGCACATACCTGCATTTCCTGATTTAACAGAGAATGTCTGTCCAGTTATTAATCAGTTGAAGCTGTGCAGCCTAGAGTAACCTGCAAAGAGTGAATCAATTCAGGCTTTTTTGAATGTCTGTCCCTAGCTTAAGAGAGATTTTTATTGAGGTTGTGGCAGAACTACACTTTCAAGAGAAGGGAGTTAATTTAATTTTCTTTGCCTTTGTAACCAGTGTAATGGTGATTAGAGCTTTTAGTGAATACACATTTTATATATTCAAATTAATACTGGAGTTTTTTCTTTCTGTGCAACCATGTTGTGGTTTGTCTTCTAAATTGGAGTGGCATTCTTGTTTGTTCATTATAAGAGAATTTTAGTTAACAGGCATTTTAACTGGTGAACTGAGTCCTTTTTGACCTTTTAACATCTAGTTGGCCTTGAATAACACAGACAATGGAATTGTACCTGATGACACATGCAGTAAGCCTAATAATTTAAGTGAAAGGCTGTTCCTGTGAATGATTGTCTAATTGTAAGTTTTGGAAGTAGCTGGTGCACTTTGGCAATTGTTGTGCATCTACATTCTAACAGCTGTTGAGTTACAAAGCTGGAAATGGCTCCATTTACAGATAGTTCAGAAGGAACTTGGAGATCTTGTTGGCTGAATTGTTGAGCTGTGTGACCAAAAAAAGAAAACCCACTCTAAGGAGCCCTGCAAAACGGAGAGTAACACATTGTTTTAATCCAGAGGATCTCAACCTCTGGCCCCCAGAGCTATATCATCCAGCCTGTGGGGACCCCCACAGGTTGTGATCCTGTGCACTGGTGGTGCAGGGCCCTGATCCTGGCATGCAATGTCTGGTCTGGCTCTGCACCATTCATCTGGTTCATGGGTTGAAAAAGTTGAGCACCACCGTTTTCATGAATAAACAGGAAGAACGCAGATTTCAGAGGCTCTGCAAAAGGGAAATGAAACTGTTCATCATACTGGCATCCACAAGGCAGGGCAGTGCTTTGTTTTGGGGTTTTGTTCTCTGGCAAGTCACTGTTTTCCCAGAGTGAAAATTCATTTTAAATGTTTGTCCCCTTGGTTGGCAATCTTTTGAAAGTGATGTCACTAGGAATGGATTCAAGTTTTTTTAAAGATGTGGGAAATGAACAGTTGTTTGTTTTAGCAGTAGTAAATAAAGAGCCAGTAGAGGTCACACTTGTAACATGATCTAATTTTTTATTTAGTTTGTTTCCATTTTAATAAAGCTGTGACTTTTTTTTTTACAAAGTGTAGAAATCTCTTGCATTCACTGTTTGATTTGGTAGTAATTTTACTGCTCTGCATCTAATGCTCTACAGTGGGCTTTGAATACTATAGTTGAGTGATGCTCTGATTTTTAGAGTATTTGTTCAAGTAAAGGTATTAGTGGTTTACATTTTTGCTCTTATATACTTGTGATTATGAAAAAAAATTGATTTCAAACAGTCATGATCAGGTTCTGGATCAATTTGCATGAAAGGTCAAACAGTATAGAAATATGATTGAATTGTGTAAATTCAGTGTCTCATGTAAAGCCAGGTTTATTCTTAACAGCATTGAGTTGTTATTTATAGTAATCAATCTGTATCTGTGATTAGTAGCTTTTTATATGATTATAAATGAGACATAAGATTGCATAATTGTTTTGAGACAGTTAAGTTGTTAGCACTCAATCACAGCAAGTTAGGAAAGGACAGAATTAAAAACATGCATGTGTCTTGTTCATAGGAAACGAATCATAATGATTATGCTATGGATGAAGATGAGGATTCGACAGACACTGATGACTATGAAGACAGACGCAGAGCCTTGGATATGCCTGCCCCTTCTGTATGTTGTCCTCGTCATACCTGATAAGACTTAACAAAAAACTCTTGGTCACAGAAGTTGAACTCTTTGGAATTGCTACATAAGAAAAGATTGAAATTTTGTAAATAAATGAATTTTTCTGCTGCTGAGCGGGGCAACTAGCATGAATGTTGGTGCCAGTTCTGATTTTCATCTGATGAAAATATAGGAATCTTTTTGGGTTGGGAACTGGGGAAAAGAAGAGGGTCTTGGGTATTGTTCATTTTTTTTTTTGCAAAGTACAAAGAGCTTGATAGTTTGAGGTAATTATATCATACATTTTATCACTATTGCCTATTTATGACCATATTACAAATGTGGTGTGGGGAGACTTGTTTTCATACAAGCATTTACGACTCAGCAGCAATAGATAACAAATAATTGCAAAAAAAATTGATAAATGTCCTTTCACAATGGGTTTCTACTGTTGATAATTTCTGCTATGAATGAAATTTGCAGTTGGGCTTAGGTAACCCTATTGGGTTGAATCAGGTGCTCTTGTGCATTTTATATTAACATACAGATACCAGGAAATTCTGGTGACTGAGTGCGTATACTTCTGCAATGAAACTGACTTTTTATTTTTCAGATTACCTGTCTTTCAGTTTAATTTTACAGGTAGTAACTCTGATTAGATAATACCCTTTGGAATGTAGTATAAATGCATAATCTGCTGTTTACTAACAAGCAGTTTATCAATTATTACATCATATCAATTTGTAAATACAGTTTGGACATTTTCTTTTTACACTGTTTGCTGTCAACATTTGTCACAAGTGACAAGTCCCATGTCTAAGAATCTGTATTACCATATTTTTCTGAATCCTATATGGATTTTTGTAATTATGCCTGATTCAGAATTGGGGCTTAACAATACTAGAAGCTTTAAGTCTAGAAGCTTTATATTTGAAGGAACATTTTGTTTATTCTTTTATTTTTGTTTTCATTGCTGTTAATAAAATAAACCACTTCAGCCTCTGTTGCTTTAAAGTGTTACCTGGGATCTTTCTCACTATAACTTAGAGAAATGAGTTGAAAGTTATAAGCAATGTCACTTTAGCAGCTGGTTTCCCTCCAACTATAAGATAAACCAATATGCCTGGCACTCCTGGACCTAGATGAAACCCCTTTGGCTAGATTTTTCCTTGAGCATAGGCTGGCTGCAGCAACAGTAGGTTGTGCCAGCTGGTTTCTTCACGTGATCTTAATGCTGCTACTTTCTCTGGTGCTTGTTGTTTTATCTGCAGTGTCATTGAGGATTAGGATCTCATAGAACAGGATTAAGCAGAACCAGAAAATGCTATAGGAATCAGTCTTATATTAATTATTCATGCAGAACTTCTGTGGGAGAAAGAGAGACTCCATGGGTCTGCAGAATTTGGCCTTTGGGAGAGAATCCTAATAAACTCCATAAGTAATGGGAATTGTTAAAAAAAACACTAATGAACGCTTTACATTAAGTGGAAGGAAAATAGTGTGTGATGTTAACAATCTTTTTCAGGATAAGCTTAAATATGTAGCATTAAAAGGATGAAAATTCTAATATTCATTGAGGGCACAAAGTTATTGTCTGTCGTTTAAGGGAACCCAGATACATGGATTGACTAAATATTTGTAGCACTTAATTTTTTTTTTATAGCACCTTTAAAAGTACTTATAGGTACAGACAGTGGACAGCACTGAAACTATAAATCAGCCTAAATGATAAAAAAAATGACTTTGAAGTGTGTCACTTTGAAGCTCTTCTGGTCACAGTTGTTCTCCTTACCAGAGTGCGGAAAGGCTTTGTTCTGTGTCCATCAGCACTCCACAGTTTATGCTTCCTGTCTACCAGGAAACCAGTGTGGCTCATTAATGACTTGCTGTCAGCTTGAATGTCCTGGGCTCATAGGTTTTGTCTTGTATGTGCCTTTGCTTTTTTTCTTTTCTTTGAAGCTTGATAAGGCATGATGCAGCCAATGTTTTCTGGCTACCACCCCAGAAACTAGTCTTCTCCAGTGTGCTGCAAATAGTCTTGAACATCTGCTCACTCACTCTGGAACCAACTTCCTAGGGAAGTGGTCCTCCCTCCTACCTTGGGTAAATTCAAAAAGAGGTTGGACGAAAAAGGGTTGGGACGAACCCTTGTCGGGGATTGGGTGACCCCAGCGTGTGCCCCTGCCAGTGGCGGGGGGTCAGACTAGATCAGGCTTATCCAACATACGGCCCGTGGACTGCCATGCGGCCCGCCAAGGCATTTTCTGTGGCTCGCAGTGCTGCAATGGGAAACCCAAGTAAACACTGTTTACTTTCGTTCCCACCCCTTGCCCCTCCCCCAGCCCCCCCGTAGCTTCCGAATGGCTGATGAAGGGCTGGGGAAGGGACAAGGTTCCCACACACACCGCGTCAGCTTGACGTTGCCGATGCGGTGCGTGTGGGAAGAGGAGAGCTGTGTGCCTCTCGGGACAGGATGAGCCCAGCTGGAGCAGCAGGGGCTCAGCTGCACATTTCCCTACCTGCGCTGGTCAGTCCCGAGCGGCACACAGCTCTGCCGCCGCCTCTTCTGGCTGGGGCCGCCCCGAGCCGG
>NW_005841829.1:3978977-4012196 GCF_000455745.1 Alligator sinensis
CTCGCGCGGCCAGCAAAAGCGGCCGCGGAGCCGTGTGTCGCTCGGGACGGGATGAGCCCGGCCAGAGTGCAGGAGTTGAGCTGCATTTTCCCCCTGCCTGCACCGCTCAGTCCCAAGTGTACATGGCTCCGCTGCCGCTTCTGCTGGCTGGTGCTGACCTGGCCGGGCTCCTCCTGTCCCCAGTAGCATGTGGGAAGCCAACTTCAGCTGCGTGCTACTCCTGATGGGACAGACCCGCCTGGGTCAGCACCAGCCAGCAGAGGCAGTGGCAGAGCCGTGTACCGCTTGGGACTGACCAGCGCAGGTAGGGGGAAAGTGCAGCTGAGCCCCTGCTGCTCCGGCTTGGGCTAGTCCTGAGGTTCATTTCATGTTTGTAAAATGCTTGGAGAGCCCCACATAGATGCACTGCATAGAAATGCAAAATATATTTTGACTTATTTGGTTGGCACCTTGGACAGATTTTCAAAGCTGTGTCAAAAGGCCAACTTCCATTAAAATGAATGAGATTTAGAAGGCTCCAAATCCTTTATGACAACTTTGTAACGTGCCTGTCTACCCCTTTTTGCAAATCTCAGCCATAGTTTGGAAGCTCAGCCAAAGAACATAAGAGCTTCTGAACATAAGAGCATAAAAAGTGCCATGCTTGGTCAGTCCCATGGTCCATCTAGCTCAGTATCCTGTCCCGAACAGTGGCAGAGGTGGATGCTATAGAGGGAGAGTTTTAAACTGGTTAGACCCATTTCATTGTCGCTTCCTGCAACTTCATTGGTGTCAAAGGTCACGTGACATCACTTCCTGATGTGATACCACTTCCTGTGAGGTCTTTGAATATGGCTTGCCGGCCCATTGGGTGATAAAAAGTTTGTCCATTGGGGGATAAAAAGTTTGTGATCCGGCCCCACATTCAAAAAGGTTGGACACCCCTGGACTAGATGATCTGTTCAGGTCCCTTCTGACTCCAAACTACTATGAAACTAGGAAACAATGTGAACAACCTACACCCAGACTAATTGTATCTGTGAAATACTCTACCAGCTGGAGGCAAGGGGAGGTCATGGATCCTTTCTATATCTGGAGTGAGCAGAGCAGCCAGTAGCCACTCAGGCTGAGCCATCGGAGCCAGGCTCTGTGGCAGAGATGACTGCAGGTGCGACCATGGCAAAGGTCCCGAAAGTGCCATACACGAGAGCTCATCATACCAACCAGAATTCAGGTTGCCCTTCAGATGACACACCCTCTATGTGCCAGTTTCTTATACTGTAGTGTCTCGTGACAACACGGTCAGGACAACACCAGTTATAATTGCATCTTAATGAGTAACCTGGTCACACAATGAACTTAATGGCATAATAAAGCAAGGAATAAGCCACAACATTATTGCACAAAATGTGTAATAACTTTGTAGCTGGTTTTCATGTTACCTAAAATTGCATGTGTGGCCAGAAATCAGTTGAGCGGGACTCTCAAGTCTGGGAGTGCTGATCAGCTGACTGCTGCTCCTAGCCTCAGGGATTCATAGGAGTGAAGGGCTCTGATGTGCCCCCAAGGCTGGGAGTCCCAGTCAGCTGCCACTCCCAGCCGTGGGAGTACAGGAGAGCCCTTGACACTACTGCCCTCTGCAGGCTAGGAGCAGCAGCTAATCATGATCTTGGGCTCCCCCTGCACCGGCATAAGGGCGCAATAGGACTCTGATCCCCAGTCCCTCAATTGCACCTCTTGCCATGCACATGTAGCATGGCAGGAAACGGGATTGTGGGATGGTGCATCAGATCCTATGGTGCCTTTAACTGAATGTCTGCCAGGGACCCAAGTAGCTGCTTGCTAGTGCTTCACAAGAGGAACAGATGGACCCTCTCCCAGCTGTATGTTGGGAATATCATGAGCAAATGTTCCCCATGTCATCGGGGCCCAGGCTAGAATTCCTGAAGGCCCTTGTACTGTGGACTTTGCCTGACTACCAGGTAGTCATATGGGTGGACCAGCCTCAGTAATCTGAGACTGGTCAGATTACATAGTTACACTAATGTGTGGACTTCCTGCATTGCATGAGTGCCTGAAACCAAGGAAATGATTTGATCAGAAGTGAAAGGACCTGATGTTTAATCGAGTCCATGAAGTGCAAAAATTGTGTGTACTGTGTAAACAGGGATAAAGTATGTTTGTAATGTTTAGTGTCCACTTGCATACATTAATGCTTTTATCCTAAGCAAACAGGATTGCTTTACAGAAGTGGTCAAGATATAAAAATGCCTGGATAGGCACTTTTATATGCAAGCCACTTTTGCAGATAGTTTTCATAAAGCTTGCCTGCAGCTTAACACTAAAAAAAAAAAAAAAAAAAATCTCCTGGACTTTTGTAGAGCAGGGAAGGGATAACTTGAATGCTCATTAGCCATCACTGGGGGGACATACATATCCACTTCAGCAGACTGAAGGATTGCTTGCTTAGATTGCTAGTGGCTGAGAATATTGTTGCCTGAATTGTACATTGAATCTTTCCTTTCTGTATTCTGGATTGGATGGGTTTTCTGCCAGATAAAGGAACAAGAGGCCTCCATTTGGCTTCCTATCATGGAGTCAGCTCAGGCAATAGCTCAAAAATTGATTAAAGTCATATTGCTTGGATTGTGCTTTGTGAATGTAGTGACCATTAGGAAAAGTCAGCTGATAGTTTTTTTTTCTATTAAGCGGCTACCACAGTACTTAACATATTAATATCACTTAATATTATTAATCCTAACTCACCTGTGAGGCAGGAAGCTGGTATTACTATTTTAGAGATGAGGAAACTCATATACAACAGGGTTAAGTGAGAAGCCCTATTACATGATTGTAGTATAATATATGGCATTAGCAGTAGAGGAAAATTTATGATAGGTAGTATATTAGTGGTTATTATCAGCAGCTAAATATGGAACACTTATTTGTCAATTACAGGCGACCCTCGCCATTTGTGGGGGATACACGTGAATGAGAGCCACGTGAATGGCAAAATCCACAAATATGGCACTGCGTTCATGAATGTCATGACTGCAGTGTCCCCGGCGGCTGGGGGGGAGCACAGCTGCACTGGCAATGGCAGGAGCCTGGTGGCGGCAAGCGCAGAGCTCCTGTAAGTGTATTTAAGATGCGGGTTTGGCACTTGCGAATATTTGAAACCGCAAATGCCGAACCCAAAAATAGCGACCGTTTCCTGTACTTGTCAGTACCACAGACCAGTGAGGGCCAACCTTTTGGGCAGGAGTGCTGCAAATTAGCTCTATACCCTCTCCAAGTGCCATTCTGATCCCCTTTGCCTGCTTTATCTGCTGCTCTGCTTCCTGTCTGTTGCCCTATCTGCCACTGTGCTGCTTGTCTGTCCTCTCCTTGATCTGCTGTATGCCACACACAGCCAGCCCATGCCACTTGTGGTATGTGGTGCAGGTTGGCCACCCTTGCCATAAACTATTTCCTTAAGAATTAACATTCACAGAGGGAAGGTAAAAACAACTGGCAAAGTGGCTGGAAGTTTAGTAACTGCATCACACTAAAAGATGAAGCTTGGGCTGTATTCCAGTCATGTTGGTGCTACTGTTGCTTATGAAATTAGTATTTTTGGTCCAATCACATTGATGCTACTGTTGCTTATAAAACTAATATTTTTGGTATTGAAGTGTTTGGTTTGAGGGAGCAAAGTCAGGTGTTAAAGCTGTCTGCTGGTCTTTATAAGAAGGCTCACAGCAAATGAGGGATTTGAAGATGAGAGACTGAATGGTGATAGTCCTGGAGGAGATGCTATTCATAAGGAGTAGGTGAAAAGTGGCGACTTTCATGAGATAGGACAGATCTCCTAGAGTGCGCATCCCAGGGTGATTGCTGCGTAGACATATCTGGTGAGTTTCCTAGTGAATCTAGTGTGTCTTAAGATTTGGTCCATTTACAATGTGTTGAATTAGGTTGGATGATGCTTCAGATACTATCAGTAGTTAATGCAGTCCCTATATGGGAGCTGAACTGGGTTTTTGTGAAATTTCCCTAATGCAGTATGGTCCTGGTTACAACTACTGGACAGGTCACTCTCCTTTCACAGTTATAACGTCTGGTTGTTTGTTTTCTTTCTCTCCCTTGATTTAGAGAATGTTGCTTTAGAAAGCTTCATTACTTCAGCTACCAGGACAATGTTACTTAATGGGGGGTCAAACTGTTAATTTCTACACTGGCCTGGGAGAACTAGGACATATAAATAGTACATATATACTTGGGTTTATATGAAATAAAAAAACTGAATAGGGTCACCCACCTCAGGAAAAAAGCACTTTGGCATAGACAATGGAAATCTCAATGTCTGGTCGATAATATTGGGAACTGGAGTCCAGAAGAAAAGGGTCTGGTTTAAAGCCTGTCGAATCATGCACAGAAGAACCTGAGTCACTTTGTATCCAAAGTGTATTCTTAATTCAGCAACTTCGTAGCACATTGCTGAATTAAGAATGAGACACTTGGCTGTTTGCTGTGGCTCTTATTTCAAAAGGCACTGCTTTTCTGATTAGCTGGAGCTCATCTAATCCACAGCTCATAGTGAAGTGGCACCTTTTGAAGTAAAAGTTGCATCAAACCATGCCATAAATACCCCCAGATACTTCCCAAAACCTCATCTTTTCAGGGGGGTTAGAAAACTAAACCTGCAAAATATTCTGGTTCTACTGAATTTGCCACCCCCAGGTCTGGGCGTAAAAAGGTAGCTCTGTAGTGTAGAGGGCTTCTGGTAATCCTATACTTCAGGGCTTTTGCCAGTTGGGGCCAAGAAGGACTTTTTCTGTCCCTTTCATGAATGCCACAGGCTATTGAGTTGTGTGGGTTTTTGGTTTTTTCCTTTTGGGACATTCAGATTTCGGCCACAGCTAAGGCTAGGAGTTTTAACTGAAGTGGATTGATGTTTCTTCCAGTAACAGGAACCGAGGGGTTTCTGGCTAAAGGATCTGTCTCTTCCACTAAGGGTAATACCAATCACCAAATTTGGATTTTGATGACAGTTTGTGCTTTTCTCTAGCATGGAGCGTAGTCTTTTTCCCTAGGATATCCCGAGCAGATATTAAACAACAACTTCCTGCTGCTGCAGTGGTGGTACCATCATCTCTCTGGTTTTTACCTGAGGCATATTATGAAATGCTTTTGGTGCATGAAGGTTTGAGGATTCATTTGAGTAACGATTGCCTGTAAATACAGGGGACTTGACTTGATGGCTCAGGAGGCCTCTTCCAGTTTCAGGTTTTTATGTTCTTGCTGTTCAGAGTAGATTCACTATGTCTACCCAGCAGTCAGCCTGGGATGAGCAGAGCACTCTAGAAGATATGTCACACTGCTACTGATAGCCGAGCACGATCCGGGGCCTATGCAGCACACACCACTGTAGTGTGCTGTGTAAACATGTATCTGCAGAGGGAGAGGTGTGAGAAAAAGCAATTTTGTGCCCAAAAGCTTCTCTAACATGTCTTCCAAGTTATACAGTTATTCCAATAACACCAAATCACACCTTGCTTCTCTTGAATTTCCTGGACCATCACAGCTACAATAATACTCTATCCCTGCTATGAGGGATAGTTGCAAACTTCATAAGGAGATGCCTTGTTGGGACAGTTGTTCTTGCTGATATAGACTGCCTCTCAAATATGACTTGGCTCTACTAGTATTCCAGATAAATAATAAATGCTGGTTTGCTTGGAAAAGGCAGCCTGCATTACTGCAATTACTAAGGAATTTTTCTGTGGCCACACCAGTGTGTGTTGTAACCCAAAGACCTGGTGTTTCAGTGAAAGGACTGTGGCATCTGCCATTATTAACAAGATGGGTCTGAGGCTGGCTTCAAGAGGTAGTTGGAGAGATTGTATAAAGGTTGAGGCCTTGAGCAAACCTGTTCAAGCCATGTTCATGCCATGAAATGATCCGTGTAATGTACTCAAAGACAAAATACTGCCACTAGTTGACTAATGTAAATCAACACATTACATATTATTTCCATCTGAAGGCAATGACTTACAAAACATTTTTAACACTGTACTGCTACTCTGTGTTGAAAAGCCTCATCTCTATCTAGTTGTTTATAATTAAATAGAAAAATGTAATTGATTAAATTGGTGAAAAGATGGCAAAGGAAAATCTTCAGTGCTGAAGATCTTAACCCACATCTTGGTCTGATTCATAAATGGATGACATACATGAATAAAAATAGCTCTTTTAATTACACTACACATGGGATAAAAATGATAAATCTCTAAGCCCTTCCGCTTCAGGGTACTAATGTAATGTCAGCTGAGGTCAGGAAGAAAAGCTTTCACTTAATTATACTAGACACATTTAACACCTGTTAGTTCTCTCCTAGCCCAGTTACAGTCCTATGTAGAGCAAATCTCTGCATAATTAAGCCTAGTAGAATCTATTCAGTAAACATTTCTTGCTATATTAAACTGGGATTTATTGATGCAGTGGACAGACTTCAAATGCTATTTACTATGAACAGCCAGGTTTCTCTGCGAATATATGGAGTGTTTCTACTGTCAGTTAGGTCTTGCGTTCTCTTTAAGCATCTATTTAATGATTCAGAGGCTTGATACTTAACAGAGATTAATGCTCCCAGCCTTTTCTTTTAATGTTAAATATGCAGATATCTTGGTATGAGATTGCTTCTGTGTGTATGTATGTATATATATCTATATAGATATACACACGTGCACTAGCAATATACTATGTATAGTTTGTGTGTGTGTGTGTGTGTGTGTGCTATTCTCTCTAATACACACACACACACACACACACACACACGTATTATATCTGGTGTTCAAAACCACAATAAAAGACATATACTTCCAACTGCATCTGTAGCTGGAATAGTTGCCACACATCTTCTGCAGCTTGAGTTGTACATTCTACAATTTAAACCTGGGCTGGTATTTATAAAATTTGTTTCTAATTTTCTTCGGTTTCCTCCCCTGGAAGTTAGTAACTTTCTGTCCATGTATGTTTGTTGCTTGCTGTTTATATTTTGGAGTGACTCTTGGAAATTTTGCCCTAACTACAAATCTGTTCTAAGAGTTGACATTTCAGGTGCTTTATTTTTTTTAAGTCTATAGGTTTATTTTTATTTTGAAATTATAGTCAGGAAATAGGATTAATTAGAAAATGAAAATGTTATTAAGCATGTCCCTCTTCATTTTACCTGAATAAAAGGAATGTGTGCGCTCAAATAAAAGCAGGTAGCTGTAATTCACAGGAAGTAGCCTCACAACATGTGCTACCCTGGTCAATTTTCCAGAAATATTGGTGAATCTTAACTCTGTCAATGAAGTTTTTGAACAGCAAATTATTCTAATGTTATATTCAGTGTATTTCAATTAGTGGTATTCTGTTACTTCCTTTGGATTAATCAATAGCCTACTGCATTTCACTGCAACAAAGCTTTCCCTGGTGTTCAGCCTATTTCATCATTTCACCTCTGGCTACTGAACCAATTAATTCTTCTTGATGCTTATGCTCTTCAGATATTTGCTCGTGTTAATTTGTTCACCTGTCTTCTGTACACAGAGAAAAATGGACTTTCATTTTGGATGAGACTTATTTGAGAATAAGAAAAGCAGTTCAGGAAAGAACTGAAAGAAATTTCCAGAAGAGGAAATGATCCTTCACCCACTTACAACCATCTTAGCACAACTGCTTTGAATACAAGCAATTAATCAGTCTGTGTTAGACATGCAGCACACATATTAAGTCATACATTGTACAAAGTTATAGGTCTAGAAGGGCAGAAAAGGTTCTTTGGGTAAATCAGATATCTTTTATTAGTCCAACTCAAATACTTCTAGGTCTAGAAGGGACACTCAGGTCATCTGGCCCAGGCCCAAAGCAAAACCAGCTCCCCCTAAGCCATTCTTTGCAGATGTTTATCTAATCTCTTGTTAAGAAAAACTCCAGAAATGGAGATCCCACAAGCTCCCTAAGTAATCTATTCCAGTGCTTAGCAGTCTTAAACTTAGGAAAACCTAATACCTCACCTAAATTTCTCTTACTGCAATGTAAGGGCTACTGTTACTTCTCTTAACCCCACCAGACAAGAAAAGCAGTTTCTTCCCTCTTCCACCAAACCCATACAGGACAAAGATCAGACTTTGAGAGAAATATTCCTAGCCCTTCTTCTCTTGGATTTCAAATAGCCTCCTAACCTGGCCCAGTTTATCAGAAGCAAGCTCTCCCCTGCCCAACAGCCATCAAGTGAAGCACAGCCTTGACCCTTAGCAAGAAATACTTAATCTATCAGCACAATACAGCCACACAACACTTGTGTAACAGGGAGCCAGAGCTTCTGTCCCAAAAAGAAGGAGACAGCTAATTTGCCTGCTGCCTAAGTGAACAAGCAGCCAAGATCTAAGCAGCAGCAGGGAGGATTGAGTGGCTCAAGGTAAACACTTGGATGAGCTTGCAGATAAGGCAGTGGCAGGGATAGCTAAGGCAAACGCCTGGCAGCTGGGCTGTCTGGAGAGAGTCTGAGGACCCTCTTCTGCCTCCAAGGCCAGAACGGTGAGAACCAATAGGAGTGCTGCTTCAGCATGTGTTACCCAGAGTGGGCGAAAGTTTTTTTCATTGAAGTGACAGCTCACCTTTTCTTTATATTTGTTTACCCAGAGCAGGAGTGTTAAGGTTAAAGCAATGGCTTGCCTTTATGTTTCAGTTTAGACCAATGGACCAGGAGTGGCTACAAGGGGTGAAGAAGAGGCCACTGGGGTACCTTGAGGGATACACCAAGCTTTGGAGCCCTGCCAAGGACAGGTGCACGAATTACAGGAGGACCAAAGAGCATGGGAAATTATAAGCCCTGCCAGGGCTGGGCACAAGACAGGCAACGCTGAAGCTTAGAGGGCAAGGGCCTGAGCCAGGCAGGACAATATAGAGGTGGCCTGAGACTGGGAGAGCCACAAGTAGGTGACTGAAGACTGAGAAGGGTGTGCACAAGAGACTTGAGCAGGAATAAGAAACAGGAGCCCAAGAAGGGGGAGGATGAGAGATAAGGGCCAAGGGCATGGAACAGGTAACCAGGGCTGGGGCCTGGAAGTCGAGGTCCTCAGACAGTGGGTTGTGGACTTGGGACCTAACTAGATAAAAGGAGCCAAGGCCAGGAAGACTGAAGTTCCTACAAAGGCTTTTATGCCTGAAGGGCCAAACGTTGAGCTGGGACAGACTGCTCTGTTGAGATGATAACCAGTAACATCTACAAGGCATGGGCATGGCTATAGGGGCAGTCAGAGGTCACGAACACTGCCCTTAAGGTGCTTGGTGCCCAAGGGCACCCAGAGAGCCAAAAGCAACCTGGCAGAGTGGACGGAGAGTAACTTAGCTGTGGGCTGGATTCTCTGAGGCACAGGCAGCCTCCCAACCTTTAAAAAAAAAAAATAACATCAGGATATGGCAGGTGAGTAGGAGTGTAGGAGAGTGTCTCCCAACATCCCAAAGAAAACAGGACGGGGGAGACTGGAGAGGCAATCTTGAGCCCTGAGAGAAGAGTAGTGGGCCTGGGAAGGGCCAAAAGAGTCTCCTACCTCTCAAGAAGAGATGCAGCGGCACTGGAGGTGCTTCAGTCAATCCTGATGCTGCCCCAGCCATGCTTTAGAAGCATACGCTGGGTGCGTCTGTGTGAATGCTCAACTTTTCCGGCGTAACTGGAAGTTGCACGCTGGCCCTGGAGAAAAGCTAGCACTCAGCAGGAGAAGCCTGGCATGCCAGGGAGAGCCAGCACTTGCCAAGAGAAGCCCAGCACAGTGCTAGGGAAAGCCGGAACACCGGGGAGAGCCTGCATAGCCCCAGAGAGAGCCAGAGCCCTGGGGAGAGCTGGCACAGCACTGGAGAAAGCCAGAATGCCAGGGAGAGTTAGCACAGCTTAAAAAACCAGCACATGGAAGAGTGCTGATGGGTTGAGCAGTGCAGGCATGACAGAGAGAGCCAACAAGGGTGGGAAAGCTGGCCCACTGGAAAAAGCTAGCTGTGTGGGAAGAGTCAACTGCAGTGTGAAATCTATAGGAGATCGCTGGAAGCCTGGATGCCCGGAGGAATGTCTGGCAATGAGGGCCTGAGGGCAAAACCCTCAGACGGAGAGCACGAGGAAAATCTTCAACTGTGAGTGCAGGAACATTTGTGGTTCTGAATACTTTATGTTTCCCTATAAGTTCATTTAATTGTTGAAGTATGGACTGATTCTAAAGGGTAGCACTGTGACCATCAGGTCGGTTGTCAAAGACTTATGAGTTTGTGACCTTTTCATTTTGTTTACTTGGAACACCGGGTTGGCATAAGGATGGGGTAAGGGGGAGGCAGGAGTCTCAGGAAGATAACCAATAGTCTTGTTAGTGCTATTAGTTTCATCAGGAGCCTCCGGAGTAGTGAATTAGAACAAGTCATGGCAGAAGAGACCAGAAAGGGGACACACTGATGTGAAGAAAAGGGAAAAGAGTATCATCTGTAATGAGAAAACCCTAATTGACCGGGAACAAGAGCTAGGCACCTGTAAATAATGACACGGTCTTTTTGCAGCGAGCCCCCTCTCCTCCACACCACTGACTTGCTCAGGGGCCCTGGCAGCCCACCCCTCTCTCCTGATTGATCAAGAGGGTCTCCTTTCATGCGGCCCTGCCCCTTACTGTTGATTGGTGGAGAGGACTGCCTTTCATGCAGTCCTGCCCCTTGCTCCTGATTGGGAGAGTGATGGGGCTGCAAAAAGGAAGCCCTCTCAGCCAATCGGAGATGGAGGGAGGAGGAGACAGCTGCCACCTTGATTGCTTCCCTCTGGTAGCCTGTGAGGCTGGGCCACAGTGGTTGCTGGCTCCCACTGAGGAGTCAGCATTTTCTTTTTAGTAATTTTTTTCCTGGTGATTCTGTGCAAAATTGTGGGGAAGGCCAGTTTTCACAGTGATCAAAGAAACTGCTGTTTTTCAGTTTCCACAAAAATTGTGAAATTGTGAATGAAGTAGATCCCTATATATAGTTGGTCCAGTAAAAAATATTACCCTAAGAAATCCTTGGCCCTCACATAATTTCTGGGCCATCACAGCTGCAACATCACTTTTACACTACAATTTCCCTCTTTGTAGCATCCTCTTACACATTTGAAGATTGTTATCAAGTCTTCCCTTGGGGGGTGGACTGATATAACTTGAAACCTTTCAAGTGGCTTTGAAATGTCTTTGAAACATTTTTGAAAGGCTAGCATACAGGAGGTAAAAAATGGTCTGACCCATGACAAAAGTACCAGGAGGGAGCAGGTACCACTTTATATCATTTTGTTTCACCTTATGTCTATAGAGTAGGTCAGTTCTTCAGCCTCTCAAATGCAGTTTTCCCCTATTGCCTTGCTGCTTCCAGCACTCTGCATGCCTATGGTGCTACCAAAGCCATGAGACCCTGGAACAAGGAGATCAAAGACCCCATAACCCTCACCAGAATGGGGAGATTTCATGGTTGAGCAGTGGAGAGCAGAGCTACACCTCTAGGAGATGGGGACTGAAGAGCAGCATTGACAGTCCACTCTGCTCCCCTGCCCTTTTTGGGGGACGGGAGGAGCGGAACCAAAAATCTTCACAGGCCCTTCTCCTTCCCCCTGGCTGGGGAGCACAGTCCTGCATAAACCATGGTGATTTTGAAGTGCTGCAGCTGGGAGGCATGACAAGGGGTTGTACATCTATCTGAAGCTGAACGTTTTTCTAAATGCTTCAAACCCTGTTATAATTTAGAACATTTCAAGTGTTACATCTGTTTTCTCTTTTCAATATTAAATAAAAAAGTCTTCTAGTATTCATAGGCCATGTTTTCTAGACCCCAGTCTGTTGCATGCTCATTTCTATTCTCTCCAATTGGCTTGTAACCCTCTTGAAGTATGGATACAATATTTTTCCCATGCAGAACGGAGTAAAAGAATTATCTTGGGTAATCTGGGATGGTCCTGATTATACATCCTAGCAGAGCCATCCCATGGGCAGTGTGAGCAGTGCAGTTACAGAATGCAGGACCACAAGGGTAAGCACCCACTAATTGCTGAAGCACCAGTAGTGTAGCTGTGTTCTTATGGTGCTTTATGGGTACAGGCATGCTATTTCTGGTTTGGGAGATCGAGTACACAGGACTTGCTTGGGTACCTCTGCATGGTGCTGTCTTGTACTACGTAGACAATGTAGCAACCCAGCAACACTCCCCCGACCCCCCCCTTGCTCCTGTGGGATGCTCCATCTGCCCCAGCATCACAGCATTCACAAGCACCTTGAGGTATGTAGAAAAAACATTTAAAGCTGTGTCTATGGCTGAATTGCTGATTCTCCAAATCAGTACCGAATCTTCAGATTTGGCCAAATCGAATCGAGCACAGTGATCCAAATCAACAAATTGAATCACTGTCCCCAATTCAGGCCAAATCCAAATCCGAATCAAATACGGCCTGTTTCGCATGCTCCTACTAGATAGGCAACAAGCCAACTCTTATCTTCTTTATCATCTTCAGCTGATATATTTATATACCCCTTAGGGCTTTCCCCCTCATGGTTAGAGGCCTGCAGGGAAGGCCCTGGGAGGAAAGGCTAAGGGACCTGGACCTTTTCAGCCTCAGCAAGCGAAGGTTGAGGGGGGATCTTGTGACAGTATACAAATTCTTCAGGGGTGGGAAGCAGCAGGGAATAGGAGATGCTCTGTTTAGCAAGGCACCCCTTGGAATAACCAGAAACAACAGGCACAACCTGATAGAGAGCAGATTTAGGTTGGCCAGCAGAAAGAACTTCTTCATGGTTAGGGTTGCCACGATCTGGAATGGGCTTCCAAGGGAGGTGGTGCTATCCCCTACCTTGGGGGTCTTCAAGAAGAAACTGGACAAGCACCTGGCTCGGACCACAGCACTTTTTCCTGCCACAGGCAGGGGGTCAGACTTGATGTTCCATTGAGGTCCCTTCCGACCCTAGCATCTATGAATCTGTAAGTACCCCTGGGGGTATGCATACCCCTGGTTGATGACCTCAGTTCTAGATCTTTCTAGATATTGCTCCACCTAACTGGGTGTATCTACACATGAAATTAATACAACTCAGTAAACTCCAGAGCTGTTTCAGCTGGGGTCAAAGGGGGGTCAGCTCCAGGTGGTGTCAGGGGGCAGTGGAGGAGCGACAGGAGCTGGGGGTCTGGCCCCTGGCTGGCTGGGCAGACCAGGTACAATTTGCACCTGGTGGTCACCATCTACACGTATGTTTGATCACACTAATGACTCTGCCTTAAGATAGTACTGTCCCCGACAGTACTATCTTACACTGGAGTTAATTAATTTACTGTGTCCTAATACTGATGCATGTATAGACTGTGGGCATGTGTAGACGACACAGGTGTTTAATGTAGAGCGCCGCAAAATTTTAAAGCGGCTTTTTTTTGGTGTGGTGCATTTTTGTTTGCATGACACGGTGTTCGTGTTTACATGAACGGTGCTTTCGAGCGAGTTGAGCCTCATGCGTCATTCCTTGCAGATTTCAGTAGGGGGCGTCAAATACCAATTTACCTCCTAGAATATCTTTCCTAATGTATTACAGCAGGATGCGCATGTAAACTACCTGGGCTCCCCAGTCCCCACCCCTGAACTCTCACTGGGCAGTCCTGACTCTCACTGGGAGTCTCCCCTGGGCACGGTCATGGTCACCCTGAAATCCTTGTCACTTGCGCTTGCCTATGCTTTGTCGGTCTGGTCTCTCTATCAGTACACAATCCCAAAGACCCCATCCCAATCCCAAAGACAAGCCGCATGAATCCTCCCCTCCTGTTCCTTTCCCTTCCCATGCCACCATGTGACAAATATATGTGTGTTTTCTTTCATTTGCTATAGCTGCTATGATAACTGCTATGATATCCTAGAGTAGTGGGTGGGTGGGTGTTTGTTGTCGCCCAGTTAATCTGCAATTGCTGCTGTCAATGTTGGTGGTATTGAGCTCTTCTGGCTTTTTTTTTTTTTTTGGACTGCATTTCCCAGCATTCCCGAGCTCATTGATCTTTGTACAGTGTCCAGTGGGGGCTCCCAGTGAAACCCTCCTGTTCCCTGCCCAGGTACACTGTCAGTCTGTTTGTGTAGTGCCACCTACGGCTTTTGGAGGTGTGTTGTGAATTGTTTTATAAATGTTTTTGGAATATTTTTCAAAATGTGGGTTGCCATTCGGCTTTGTCCCCCACTCGCCTAGCCTGCCAAAAGCTATAATATAGTTATCCTTCCTTCTCACCCACGTGTGGGGGGCTGGCTCATTTAGATGGGGGTCATGGTGCGTAATGTCCCCCTCCCCCAAACCACTCACTGTCTGAAAGCAGCAAACCCCTAGCCCAGTCCAAATTTCCTCCCCCTTCCCCTGACTGTCCTCCCTTCTGCCCCCTGTCCTCAACACTGCACACCCCTGTAGACAGACACAGATTTAAAGTGTAAAAAAATGAATTTATTTTAGAACAAAGCAGTAGGTGTTGTTGTTAGCATTATATCCTGCCAGGCAATCATGCACAAAGGCTGCCCGACCAGTCTCTCCTTGAGGATATCTCCTCAGTCCCTGTGCTGTTGCTGCTGCCCCATGTCTCTGTTGTCTGGCCACTGCCTGTTGTGCTTCTTCCCACAACTCCTTGAAAACCTTTTCGCGGCTCTCTCAGATATTGTGGAGCATGCAGGCTGCCACTAAAAAGCCGTGATATTTTTTTTGCTCCATCTTGGGCCAGCACGTAAGCGCCCTCCATTGTCCTTTCAGTCGGCCAAACGCACAGTCCACGGCCATCCTGCAACTGCTCAGATGGTAGTTAAAAGCCAGCATCTGAGAGTCAGTGATGTTCCCTCCATAAGGCTTCTTGAACCAGGGCTTTAGTGGGTAGGCAGCGTCCACTAATATAACTGGGGGAACAGTAACACCGTGGATCACTGTCTCCTCCACGTCGGGTGCGTAGTGTCCTTTGTCCATGAGGGCAAGAAGAGGAGAGTTTCTGAACACGCGCGTATTATGTGTGCTGCCGGTCCACCTGGCATAAATGTTCATGAACCAGCCCCGGTGGTCCACCATGGCTTGCAGTATCACGGAGGCATATCCTTTCCTGTTTGTGTATGTCCTCCCCCTGCCTGCAGGGCACAGCACTGAAATGGGAGTGCTGTCTAAAGCCCCCACGCAGTTCAGGAACCCGCTCTTATTAAAGCCATCTATGACTTGCTGTGGATTTGCCAGGTGGATAACTTTGTTTGCAGCGATCTCCTTAAGCAGCTGTCATACCTCACAAGTTGCCTGTACATACCTCACCATGCAGGCAGCCATGCCAAACTGGTTTGCAATGTAGCGGAGGCTGGATGGGCTGGCCAGTTTCATGATGGCCATTGCAACCCTCTTGTCTGGTGGGATGGCCTGACGCATGTTAGTGTCCTGCCTCATGATGCGGGGCCCCAGCATCGAGACGATATGATAGAACATCTCCCTTTTCATTCGGAACATCTCTAGTCACTGCTGGTCGTTCCAAGTGATCAGCACGATTCACTCCTACCAGTCCAAGCTGCTCTTGTGGGCCCACACCCTGCAGATTCTGGTCCTCCTCAGGTTTCTCCACAGAGCCTAGTCAAATTCTATTTCTTCACTTTCCTCTGTGTATTCCAAGTCCTCTAGGTACCTGTATCTTCTTCTTATTGTCATTAATGCTGTTAAAGCAGGAACACAACTTGCCACTGAACACTGTAGCACAGTTCCTATCCTTCTCAAGCATTTTAGCAGTAATCCCCAGGTAACAGCATTTGCAGGAGCAGTACTGCCACCTCCTCCTCCTCTTGCTCCATGTCTTCCATGTTGCGTATTTCATCCTCATTCTCCATTTTGCCCCTCTCCATCAGCAGTGGCTTCTCACCCGTCTGCACCAAGCAGTGGGCAGGGACTGCAGGGTGTTGTGTGGTCTGGAGCTTGGTGTAGCTGCTTTTTCAACACTTCACCCTGGCACCCCGGGGCATTGGTGCTTTTGCACATCCTTTCATCCTGAGCTTAGCAGCCACTGGTGTTCTGACTTAATCAAACTTGCAAACAAAAAATGTTTTGCCTAATCCTCTCCTGGTAGTGTAGTAGGCTACTCAAAACTTTTGCCACTTTAGGGAAAACAGGATGTGCTTCTGTAATAAAATTATTTTGCACAAGCAGGCAGGTAGGTATTGATTTTTGCAACATTCTGGGTCACTGAGCAGCCATCCCAAAGTACAATGGCCTTATTTCCCCCATCATCAGGTCTTTTTTGTTGTTAACTGGGTGCTTCATCACCTTTGGGTATTTTGACACTTACAGTTAATGACTTCATGATTCTTGGAGTTTTCCCAGAGCCTCATGCAAGCACAGCCTGAGTATAAAGACACCCCTCCCCCAAATTTGCCAGCCCTTTTTCACAAATGGCTTGTGCTGTTGATCATGAACTGCTTTGTTATGTCTTAGAAAGCCAAGACCAGCAGTATGGAGCCAACGACCCAGGAAGCTGATACCTCCAATGCCCGTGGTCCCAACTGGACCTGGAGGACTTAATTGACATTTGGTCAAAGCAAAGGGTGATAGACAGGCTGGAAAATAGGAGGAATCAGCCTGTTTAAGTCAAGATTACAAAAGGCATGCAGGTGCAATGGCACAATCGTGACTGAACCCAGGTCTGGTGCAAGATCAAGTCCCCGAGATCAGCATTTTACAGAGCCAAAGATGTGAACTCTTTTTCTGGGACAGGTCAGACAATTGCCCCCTTCTACGACAAGCTGTCCACCGTTCTCTCCAAGAATGTAGGCGACAGCCTGGGTATGGAGACTTTCAGCACCGGGGTTGGAATGGAGGAGGAGGCAGAGGCGGTGGCAGCAGCAGCTGCTCCTGAGGGTGAAACCATGAGCATGTCTCAGCTGTACAGTGACTGCTCCCTGCTCCTTGATGACCATGAGTGGCAGGAAGAACCGTCAGTCACCATACACTTAGTGCCACTTAGCCCCTCTGTTCCACGGACTAGCACAGATGATGAAGCAGAGGAGGTGGAGGGTCGGGAAGAAACCCATATGGCTGATGCATTATCTACTGCTACCAAGACCCAAGAACATGCTGGGCCTGGTAAGTTTCTTGTAATGTGCCTCTTGCCACTACCAGGCAATGCCCAGGTTTGTACTGCTTGGGTTGGGGGGGCCTCCCAGGGGAAAAAGGAGAAATTCATGTGTTGCTGTTGGTGGGTTGCCATATTCTTTCAGTGGTGGTACATGACAGGTTCGATATCGATAGCTTGTAATGTAACAGAAGTCAAACTTATTATTTGCTTTTATTTTTTGCAGCTAGCATGGGCAGTGGCAGCCATGGACCTGTTTCCGAAGTGAGTACTTGTAAGTTTTGGGCAGTATGAGTGGTGCCCCACTGTTGCAGGGTCTGTTTCTGTGCCTATCGGCATTTTGTGCGCTGCATGGTGGGCGTGGGGGGGTGTACTGTCTTCCTCTTGAGGGGAAGGCAACTATTGCTTTTTTCTTTGATAACCATTGTGACCCAGGGCTGCTGAGAATGGTGCCCCACTCACACTACAGTAGAGCGCTGCAGAGATTTTTGCAGCAAGCAGAGACGGTCCTGTGAAACCTTGCTTGAGGTTTTTGCTAGAGTCCTCAGTAGCTAGAGTGGAACGCGCAGATGGATCACCCTTCACAAGCCTTCCTTGCATTTTCCCTAGATGGCAACTTTGAAAATACGTTTTTTCAAGATTCTTTTCACACTCTTTTCCAGCCAGATGCCAGGCACTGTCTCCTTCATTTTGGAACACCAAAATGAGGCCATGGTCGGGGGAGGGAGGCGGTAGGGGGTTTAAGACCTGCTTTGCTTGCACACAAACTCAGGGACTTTAGAGTCTTTCTGCCTTCTTTTTGTGCTCTTTCCCAGCCTGGTGCCAGACTGACTGGTTTTTTTCCACATCAAAATGAGGCTGTGCTGTATTGATGAGGGACATTTGAGGCGGGTGAGGGATGACAGCACGGTGGGGGCAGAGAATGACTCATTCCAGTCACAAGACTTGCCCCTGGGGGGTACGGCAATGCAAATCCAGGGTTCAAGAAGACTGCAGGCTGATCAAGTGGGCTGCAGTGAAGCTCTGAGTGCTATTTGATGCCTGCACCTCTGACACTTGTCTGTGCCCTGAGGGTGGCAAGGTTGTCCCTAGTGGGGCATGAATACAAGCAAACGTCCCAGGCACAGTTCTTTGGGGGCCCCACAGAGACGGGCAGAGTGGACGGGGCGATTCCTCAGCTCTACCACTGGCCTCACATCCAGATGCTTGCCAAATCCTCTCCCCTGCCACCCTGGCATGCAGGATCAGCTCTGTGTGGCGGGGAGGGGGTGGGGCTAATTTTCCCAAGGCCTTGCACCAGTGGTGTATCATGGGTCTCCATGGCCTGGGAGAGAAGCCTGGGGTGCTCCTGCCCTTGCTCCCGCACACACCCACCCCAGACAAGACCCTTTCTGTGGCAGTTTCAATGGTGGGGGGGGGGCAGCAGAGCGGAGGGGTGGCGCCCCCTTTGCACCTGCCAATGGTGTTGTAATGATTTAGGTCCCTCAGTGAATAATGACAACTATGAATGAGGAAGAGAACAGACCTTTAATGATACCACAGCACAGGGTTCCTCCAGCACAGACTACGTGGGTACCTCCATCTTGAGTTCTTGTACCAGGAGAGAAAAACAAACACACAGGAAGAGAAAAATAAGAAAAGATTGCTTACCTTAAACAGGAGCCATGACGCAACAGGAATCAAAGAAAAACCTGCACGGCTCATTAGCTGCGCCTTTATTCAGCTGAGGCCGGCCAGTGACGTCATGAGGGAGCCCCGCCCAATGGAGATAAAAGAAACGGATGGACAAGGGAAGCGGGGAGAGAGGAAGGACCCAGGGAGGGCGGGGACACCTGGCCCCTCCCGGGATTATCTCCAGGAGGGAGGAGTGGTGAACGAGAAGCCGCAGGAGGCTCCTGGCACTTGTTGAACCTCGAGAAGGCGGGAACCTGCCACTAACGCCGAAAGTGAGAGAGAAGAGGCGCTGCCTGCAGGCAGAGGTTCCAGCAATGGGGAGAGCATCGGACGCCACACAGGAGTTGCCTCCACAGGTGGGAGTGGCATGGGTCGGAGGGAAGAGGAGAAGCCTGGCTTGGAGAACGAGCCACAGCGGAGGCAGCCAGAGAGATGTCACAGCACTCTGGGAGTCCTCCTGAGGGAGAGGGAGATCCGGCCTCCTACAGGGGAGCAGAGCAGGCTCCAAATAAGAATGCTGTAGGGAGCAGAAGGACAAGACAGCCCAGGGCTGTAGAGGCAAGGGAAAAAGGAGAAGATAGGAAAGAGAACCTGGGTAGGGGTTCACTCCTAGCCAAGGGGTAGAGAGAGCTTGACACCTAGGGTCTCTGACGCAAGAGGCCTGGGAAAGGAGTTGTTTTTCTTTTGAACGGTTAATTTTCGTTTCCCCGAGTGAAGGGGTTGAGAAGTAGGAAAAGGGTTGAGATAGGGGGAGAGGCGGTGCATAATTTAGTACATGGCCAGTTGTGTTGAGGGCAGAACTAAGTTTCTCCCAGGTTAACTCAGGCCCCACGAGGAAGGCGGACAAAAACGACATAAGACAGAGGAAGACCGTCGAACCCAGAAGGCGGTATCCAAAGAGGAGCATTGACCCGTGAGGTTCTGCGGTAGCGGAGGAAGAGGTACTGGGTCGCAAATTTGAGACAACTCATCAAGGTGGCGTGAGGGCGGGGTATAGGGGTGGCAGAGCCCCGCTAGTGACTGCCAGGACCCCTGCATTGTGGAAGACCGCGGCGAGCCACTTCAAACATTTGAGTCGTGGCAGGCGGGATAGGGGAAGGCTTCCCAAGGAAGGAACACCAGCACGGCATTTTCCGGGAAGGTTGCAGGGAGAACACCTTTCCGGGCATGAGCCAAGGCAGCACGTGACCGTTTATTCGAGACCTGATGTTCACAAATTGGAATAAACGGTCACGTGCTGCCTTGGCTTTTGCCCGGAAAGGTGTTCTCCCTGCAACCTCCCCGGAAAACGCCGTGCTGGTGTTCCTTCCTCGGGAAGCCTTCCCCTATCCCGCCTGCCATGACTTGAATGTTTCCTAGTAGTGGTAGGGAAGTGGCTCGCCAGGGTCTTCCACGACGCAGGGTCCCGGTGGTCGCTAGCGGGGCTCTGCCACCCCTACCCACCATCCTCACACCACCTTGATGAGTTGTCTCAAATTTGCGACCCAGTACCTCTTCCTCCACTACCGCAGAACCTCATGGGTCAACGCTCCTCCTCGGATACCGCCTTCTGGGTCTGATGGTCTTCCTCCGTCTTATGTTGTTTTTGTCCACCTTCCTCGTGGGGCCTGAGTTAACCTGAGAGAAACTTAGTTCTGCCCTCAGCACAACTGGCCATGTACTAAATTATGCACCGCCTCTCCCCCTATCTCGACCCTTTTCCTACTTCTCAACCCCTTCACTCGGGGAAACGAAAATTAACCGTTCAAAAGAAAAACAACTCCCTTCCCAGGCCTTTTGCATCAGAGACCCTAGGTGTCAAGCTCTCTCTACCCCTTGGCTAGGAGTGAACCCCTACCCAGGTTCTCTTTCCTATCTTCTCCTTTTTCCCTTGCCTCCACAGCCCTGGGTTGTCTTGTCTTTCTGCTCCCTACAGCATTCTTATTTGGAGCCTGCTCTGCTCCCCTGTAGGAGGCCGGATCTCCCTCTCCCTCAGGAGGACTCCCAGAGTGCTGTGACATCTCTCTGGCTGCCTCCGCTGTGGCTCATTCTCCAGGCCAGGCTTCTCCTCCTCCCTTTGACTCACGCCGCTCCCACCTGTGGAGGCAACTCCCGTGTGGCGTCCGATGCTCTCCCCGCTGCTGGAACCTCTGCCGGCAGGCAGAGCCGCTTCTCTCTTGCTATCGGCGTTAGTGGTGGGCTCCCGCCTTCTCAAGGTTCGACAAGCATCAGGAGCCTCCTGCGGCTTCTCGTTCACCGCTCCTCCCTCGTGGAGATAATCCCGGGAGGGGCCGGGTGTCCCTGCCCTTCCCGGGTCCTTCCTCTCTCCCCCCTTCCCTTGTCCATCCGTTTCTTTTATCTCCATTGTGCGGGGCTCCCTCATGACGTCACTGGCCGGCCTCAGCTGAATAAAGGCGCAGCTAATGAGCCGTGCAGGTTTTTCTTTGATTCCTGTTGCGTCATGGCTCCTGTTTAAGGTAAGCAATCTTTTCTTATTTTTCTCTTCCTGTGTGTTTGTTTTTCTCTCCTGGTACAGTTCTCCTTAATCTCCAGGGATCATGTTCAAATTCCTCATGTGATAAGACATTCCTTTGTAAGGAACTGTCTCCAAAGTCTAACCCTTATCACTACAGGTGCCCCCTTTGTGTCCGTGCCAGGACAGCCGTGCTGCCCGCCGCTGCTGGTACACCACTGCCCTGAACCCTGATAGAGTCATATCCGCTTGGGAGGGGAATGCGTTGTTTAGTTTAAATTTATTGTAAATGGGGCTGGTTGAATTTTATGGGCATGAAGGAAGGTACGTGAGGTGCACAAGAGGCACCAATACAAATTCTGATGCTCTTTCTATCCTCCCTCCCTCCAGTTTTTAGATCCCCTCCCACTGCTAGCTGCAGGCTGATCAATCCCTGTTGGTGTGACAAGAGGCAGAAAGAGAAAGAAAGAAAGAAAGAGAAAAGGAAGAGGATGGCAATACTTCCTTCAGGATATTCTCAACAATTGAACTATTATGCATTATAATTATAGTTGACTTTCATCCTGCCTGATATAGACTTATAATAACAGGTAATACTAATAATAGGAGGCAATTATTAATTCCAATAGTAATATATTAATGAGTTTATAGTAATATTAATGCTGATTTATTAATGGTCAATAATGATTGTAACGGTTCAATTCCTTATTACAGTGTTTCAAAGCAGGTAACCTTATCACCCTGCACACATCACACACATCCTGTGCCTCCACCATATCCATATATAGTCAATGCATGATATAGACTTATATTGTATAGACTCATAATTACAGTTTGATTCCTTCTGATGAGAAAGCAGATAATGAGCGTAAGACAGGTGATTATGCGCTCTCCTTTCCTCTTTCCCCCGGGAGGGAGGGGTGAAGAAAATGCCCACCACCTGGTTCAAGCTCTTCTCTAGGTCCCTCTAGTCCTGTTGAGAAGAGATGCATACCCTTCTGTTTTACATACTGCCCTTACTGAACTTGTATTAGTTCCTTCTCCTGGTTGCTGGCTACAAGTACTGCTGAGGCTTTTCTTCTGTGTACTACTTGAATTGTAGAGACTTTCTTCGCAGGCTTTGGCCCAAGCATCAGCTCAAGTATGGTAAGAGTTACACAAGTTCTGCAGATCCATTTCATATTATTCTAGCCCTCCTCCTGGTTGCTGGCCCTGTTTGCTTATCAGTGTATTATGGAATTGTAATTAAAGGATTGCTGCTGGCCACAATTATGGAGGCTTTCTTTTTGGTTGCTGGCTAAGACCTCCGGCAAATTCCCTCCCGGGGTCTGGGTAGTAGGCCCAGGCCTGTGGGCTCTTCACCCTACTTGCCCATCTCTGCACCTCTCCGTTGCACCCTTGTAACTTTTGAATCATTGCTGGCCACAAAGCAATGACCTTATATGACACTTCATATAGTCTGTTGCCCTCCTTCTGGTTACTGGCAGTGTCCCAGCAAATATGGACTGGGGTATAGTACATGTCTTTTGACTGGGAGAAAACTTCTTGCTGGAGAAAACCCTCCCTGCCTTTAACATATAGTCTTCTTGCCCTCTTCCTGGTTAGCTAGCCACTGCAGTGGCAGAAGCTGAGGCTTGTTCACTGGCTTTGGCCCGAGGATCAGCTCGATTTGTACAAGTTCTGCAGGCCCACTTCGTATAGTCCTCTTGCCCTCTTCCTGGTTACTGGCCATGTCCCAGCAAATTCGGGAAATTTTGTACGTGTCTTTTGACTGGGGGAAAGTGTGCTGGGGAAAAACCCTCCCTGCCTTTCGTAGTCTTCTCACCCTCCTCCTGGTTACTGGTCATATCCTGCATCAGTACAAGCTGGACAAGTTGTGCAAGCACATTTCATTTATTGCTGCAGAGGGCTTGGGTTGCTGGTGGTGTCTTCCACTAAGGAAGCTTGAGTTTCTCTTCTGAATTGCAGAGGCCGCCTTCTTGGTTGCTGGCCAAGACCCTGTGGTCCAGGTAGTAGGCTCTTCACCCCACTTGCCTCTGCCTTACATCTCTCTATTTCTTACACCTCTCCATTGCACCCTTGGAACTTTGGAATCATTGCTGGCCACAAAGCAAGCAGTGCTCAGGAGCTATGACTACTGCAGTGGCAGAAGCTGAGGCTTCTTCACTGGCTTTGGCCTGAGCATCAGCTCAATTTGCATAAGTTCTGAAGGCCCACTTCATATATTCCTCTTACCCTACACCTGTTTACTGGTCATGTCCCAGCAAATTCAGACTGGGGTACATGTCTTTTGATACCCACCCACCACTCTGTCTCCTTGAGGTTTCTGTCTTCTCCTTGAGTTTCTTCTCTGACTTGCGGAAAGAAGGAAGATTTTAAATAAATAAATAGATAGTAGAAATCCCCCCTCCCCACACCTGAGGTGGATACATGGAGGGGTGGGAGGACAGGAGGGTATATGGGTGGGGGGTGGGGGGTGACAGGATAATGAAAATTAATGGATTATTTCTCTCCCTGCCCATGCTTCCTTCCACCCCTCTCCCCACCCCACCTGAGGGGGCCCCTTTGCCACCATGCCTGGGGCACCCCCTTGACCCAGCTGTCTTCCTGAAGGGACATGTTCAATAACCAGGAAGGGGGTGCAGGATGCCTCCCTCTATCCCTCTCCCCCACCCAACCCACCTGCACACCCCTCCCTCCCTCCCTAAGCTTTGTGCCCAGCAAAGATTCCAAAGTTACAATGCAACAGAGAGTAGCATGGCCCGACTGAGCCAGCCAGCTGAGTTGGGCCATTCATCTGCACCTGAGGGGGCCCCAACCATGCCTGGGGGCCCCCACATGAGGGGACCCTGGTAGGGACTCTTTGCCACCAAGCCTGTGGGCCCCCACCTGAGGAGGCCTCTCCCTCCCTCACTAAGCATTGTGGGTATGTTTGCTTTCTTTCTTGCAAGAAAATGCTGGCTGCAGACTAGCACTGGCCAAGCATTTGACCTCCCTCCATACGATAACAGCACACCCTGCAACTTTCCAATAATGCCATGACTCCATGAAAGTCACACAGTCATCAGTAACCAGGAAGGGCCAGTAACCAGGCTAGATGCCTGCCTGCCTCCCTCCTTCTTGCCTTCCCACCATGAAGCCCTTCATCCATCCATATCATATCAAGGGATTACTCAAGGGACCATGGGAGCATATTGTGAATTGGTGTTTTATCCTATTGTATTACATTTGCTGGCAATGGCTGTACTGTGAAAAAATGTATTCACCAGTTGACTACCAATGGCATTGTGGAGTAAAAAAACAAAACGTCTATACTGTTTTAGCTTGTGATTTCACAATTGAATTGATTGCAATTCAATTTCTTGTGAAAAAAATAAAGATGAGGACCAAAAATTCTGATTTGTACTTGCTTCTGCTTGATTTCAGGGGATGGACCTGGGAGCAGTTTGCAGCTAGCCAGGGGCAGGAGTGAGTGCAGTAGCTTTGTAGGCTGGACACAAAGCTGGTCAGGGCCCATATTTCAGATTGGTTGGACTCCCCTCCAGGCACCTCAGTAATATGTCTGGGGATAGCCATCTGCTGCATAACACTTATCTCAATAGGGAGCAGAATGCTTTTTGAAACTATGGCCTTGGCTAAGTAGCATCTCCCTGCTTAGCTAAGACCCATCTGATGAGGACATGCCAATACCTAGTGTAGGACAAGAAGGTATTACAAATGTTTTAAATTTGGATGAAAAGAAGTTCTCCCACAATGCTTTCTTTTGAATACACTTGATTCTGGAGAGGCCTGGAGGTAGCTGAAGAGATTACCTTTGGCTGCCTTGGGTATGCTGCTCCTTGTTTCCCTCCTTCTCCCTGTACTTTGGGAAGGCTGAGAGGAGAGATATGGCAAGGGAGGACAAAGCAATGCTGAACAAAATTTGATGAGCTGTCTGCGGGGGAGGGGGGGGAGAAGCAGTCTGCAAAACTAGCTCCGAAAGATGCTGCTTGCAGGATTTTGTAAAGAAAACTTTGCATTGCAAAAAAAGCATTGAAAAAAATCATTTTTGCATTGCACCTCCCATAACAGTACAGCCTGCAAAGAAAAAAAGAAGCTGTTTTGGAGCTGTGGCAGCAGGCATTAACTCCAGCCCCCCACCCCCTTGGCAACCATGCATATGAAATGCATTATAATGCAGACTTACTGAAATCTTTAAAGACTTGCTAAAGGCCCTGGGAGGCCCATGCATGGAGAAGTTTTGCAGATTGTCTGCTTGCCACTGGGGGTGGGTGGAGTTGTTTAGCTTTTTTTTTTACAAGACATGCTTGCTGCACTGCACCCTGGCTAGCACTTAACAAGCATTCCACCTCCCTCCCTGTGATAACGGTCCACTCTAAAACTCTTTGCAACTCTTTCCGGTAATGCCATGACTCCATAACACCCCCAGCAAGCACAGCATCCCCACTAGGGCTATGAGAAGTTTCACCAGCCGTTTCGTTTTGACACTGTTTCGACTCATTTCAAGGTTGAACCAGCAAAATCAAAATGAAACAAAGGGTGTTGAAACAGCCTCAAAACAAAATGAGGCTAGTCATAACGTTTCAAAAGTCAAAATGTTTCAACCATAGCACTGGGGATGGGAAGTCAGTCCAGCTGGGCTGACTTCCCATCCCTGGCTGATCTAGCAAAACGTTGAAACAGCCTTATTGTTTCAACGAAGCAAAATGGAACAGCTTGTCGCAGAGCACTGAGGTGCCCTGCTCCTAGAGAGGGGAAACTGCCGGAGAAAAGAGCCCTTGCACCTGCGGGTTGCCAGGGCAACTGGAGGCAGCAAATGACCCACACCTGACAGCGGTCAGCTGGCTGTAAGGGGCAAGGCCTGGCCCTTATAAAGCCCCGGGCTGAGGCCAGGCTGGCAGTTCCCTGCCAGCAGCCAGAGAGGCAGGAGCTCCCTCAGCCATGATGTGAGAAGCAGTGAGAACCACAGATGCCGCTTAAGTAGAGTTATGGATAGCAGCTCTAGGGCGTTTGTGCAACGTGGTTTAGCCAGGTGGCTTTAAGTTAAGTTGTAGCCAAGAGGCTTGTGTTTGTTTTGTGGTTGTTTATTACAATGGTGGTTTGGGTGAGGCTATAAGGGGTTAGAGGAGGCCTCATAGGGACCCACAGTGGTGTGGGGGCTCCAGTGCCAGTGAGGGCGCAATGTACTCAGGGGGATCCCACAGTGGCGTGGGGACCCCGGCGCCAGTGAGGGCGCAGTATCTTCAAAGGGGTCTCACAGCGGACTGTGAGGACCCCGGAGCCCCAGGAAGGGGGCTATAGACCCCAGCCCTAGAGAGGGGCACTTTTTGAGAAGCCCTAGCATGGGCGTGGCGAGCCCTACAGAGGGGCACTTTTGAGAAGCCCAAGGGTGGGCGCGGAGAGCCCCAGGAAGGGGGCAGCATTGAGAAGCCCAAGGGTGGGCGCAGAGAGCCCCAGGAAGGGGGCAGCATTGAGAAGCCCAAGTGTGGGCGCGGAGAGTCCCCGGAAGGGGGCAGCATTTTAAGAAGCCCAAGTTGGGCATGGCGAGCCCCAGACAGGGGGGCAACGTTATCAAGAAGCCCAGTGTGGGCATTGCGAGCACCAGGAGGGGGCACTATTGAGAAGCCCCAGTACGGGTGTGTTGAGGCCCTGAGAGAGGGCGACGGCATAGAGAAGGCCCCGAGAGAGGGTGAGGAGAGCCCCAGGAGGGGGCGGCAGTCTATAATGAGATCACGCATAGCCCATAAGGCTAGGGTGCTCCGAAGCACCTGTTTGCAAGACAAGACCCACGAGGGGTCCAGGAGCCTACAGGGCCAGAGGGTACAATGGACCGTGTCCAAGAAGACGTGAGGCAGCCTCCCAACTGATTCAAACCATTAAAGATGTGGCGGGTGAGAAATAGAGGGTGCCCTTGAGCCAACTTGGCACGGAGAGGGGGCCTTAAGGAGATCGCGGCCCTCCTGTAGGACCCCACCGTGACACAGCTGTTTCGAATCAAAATGAAATTTGATATGAAATGTTGTTCAGTCCAAACCTCGAAACTCAAGGCAAAACAGAACAATGCCATTTCGCACATCCCAATTCCCACCATGCTGAGGTAGGTGCGGTCTCCGAAACCAACCCAACTACCCACCCACGCCAAAGAGAACATGACACTTATATAGGGCAAAAATAAAACTTTACTAAAAATGCTGCAGCTTTAACAATAACTATGTAGAATTTAATAATATAAAATATATGCAAAATGTAAAAAAAAAAGAGAGTGAAGATATCTTCACTCCACCCCTCTACTCCTCATCACTGTGCTGTGGGCTGATTACTGCCCCCAGCGAGTTCCGCCTGGAAAGTTTTTCTGCGAGGAGGGGGGAAAATTAAAGGAAGAAAATTAGGAGGAGCGGGGTTTGGTGCACAGACGAAAAAACGGAATTTTGCTCCTGCCCCTCCCCCCTCCCCACCCCCCACAAGGTAGGTGGGACATATTACCTAAATATCACCTGGGACCCTGCATATCCTGGGTGTTGGGTCTGGCAGGCAGTATCCTGCTGCCCTTGGACTTTTGGTCATGGTTCTGAAATGGAACGTGATGAAATTCAGAAGGTTTGCAATATTGAAGGAAGTCATGTAACCACTCACTCACTCACTCCAAAGTTTCAAACTACTTGTGAAAAAACTTACCATTACAGTGATGCTGCAGCTGTCATCGGGATCTATGGCCACTGCAGTGGCAGCACATGATGGAGGGTGCAGGGGTTGCAGGTGGAGGATACATGCGGGGGTGGGGGAGGACAGCAAGGTACATGGGCAGTGGGGAGGACATACACTATATGTGGTGGGGGGGCCCCAAAGGGAGCTGAATATAAATTCACCAGGGGGGACCAGCTGAAAATAGGTGAGGCTCTGTTCCCCCAGGCACACCTGGTTTAACAAGGAATAACTGCCACAAATTGATTGAGAACAGGTTCAGGCTTGATATCAGGAGGCATTACTTTACGGTTAGGGCTGCCAGGCTCTGGAATGGGCTCCCAAGGGAGGTGGTGCTCTCCCCTACCTTGGGGGTCTTCAAGAGGAGGTTGGATAGATATCTGGCTGGGGTATTATGATCCCAGCGCTCGTTCCTGCCCAGGGCAGGGGGTCGGACTTGATGATCTGTTCAGGTCCCTTCTGACCCTAGAAACTGCAACAAGTTAATAGGGGATAGAAAATTAATGGATTATTTTTTTCCCCCATTTTGAAATAATAATAAATAATAATAATAATAATAATAATTGGTCTGAGCAGACCCATTCCGACCTGCATGCTGTGAGGAAGGAGTGAGGAGTGAAGGAGGGTAAAAAAGAAAACACAGCGGCCCCTAATGGCTGGAGGCCAGAACACAGTGCCCCCTTGTGGCGAAGGGGATTAATTAGAAGTCTTTGAAGTCTCTGGCTGTTTACATGAACAAAATCCACAGCTGGAGCAGTGTAACTGGAAAGTGCCACAAATTAAAACATCTCTGAGTAGTGTTAGTTTAAGGCACTAAAGGCACTTTAAAGCAGCGGGAAATCCCAGATTTTGCAAATACAAACGCAGTTGCGTCGACATAAATGGGAAATTTTGTTTTGTCTATATACCTTGTGATACTATACTAAAGAGCTAATTGGTCTAATCTTCAATAAAGCGCGCATGTAGATGCACCCGCTGACACCAAAATTTGCACAGAATATCCATCTATTATTCCATCTGTTAGAGCTTGTACAATACAAACACCAATTATTGTTTTTCTTTTTTCATCTTGAGCAGTCAGAAGTTTTCCTGCCAGCTGTCTCCTATGTGGAATGTTGTAAATGTATAAATTGGATGTAATTTATGAAAAAATTCTAATGTACAATGATTTACAACTATATCAGAGAGTGTTATGCTTCCATAATTATTCCCAGCTAACATACTTTCAGGGTTTTTTTTCTGATCATTTGATGCTTGATCCAAAAAACATTTAATTACCAATTGATGAATGTCTGAAGACTGATGCTGCACCCCAAGAACTACCAAAATTCTTACTAAAAGAAGAAGAAATCATTGTTACTGATTTCTCTGTCAAAAATGAAGTAGGAGAATAAAAAGGAGAGTATATTTTGATGAGATCACGTTTTCCCTTCTTGTTGTTTAACTGCAGTATTCTATCTCTGACACTAGCTGGACACCTAGCCCAAGAATTTCACATGTTTCTCCATTCCACCTACACGTATCACATACTCAGAAGAACAGAACTTGCATATGGCTTTAATTTTTCTTCCACGTTCATTTCTAGTAAAAAAAAATTCCATCTGCATGATCTTGGCTTTTCTCAGCTCTCTATTATTTATTAATGTCTCGCATGCTGGAATGCAAGTCTCTAGATTATGAAGCATCTGTTGTATTTCAATCAATCCCTGGCTATTCAATTTCTAACTGTTCCTGTTCTTCTAAAAGATTCTAGCTCAGCAAAGTATGTTCAGGTAGGCTGCTGCCAGCAAGTCTCTCAGGCCCTTTAAAAATTCTCAGATGATAAAGAGGGGGAGGGGGCAGATGGCCCTTCATTCCTGCAGCTGTGGATTTATGGTAGCAGTGGTAGGCATATGTGTCTAGTACCACTTCAGGGCTAGGTACAGACATTCAAAATGCCTGGGGTGGAATCAATCGAAATTACATGGTTTTCTGCAAGTTTAGATCCATATGGAGCAGGACAGATATTCATTCTTTGGTGGGGCTGAGGGGACTTGTTGGCTGCCTACCTTAGACCAGGTTCTGTCATTTTTAAATCAGTCTATGCATACCTGTTCTGTTCTGGGTTTAGACTGATTTTTGATTACTTATACTAGTAAAAGTGTAATGTTGGTACCTAGCAGAAGTTCCCCCTTTCTCTGAATGAAGTTGCCTGCAATTTGCAACTGACAGACAGGGCTGTCCCAGGCCCCGCGCTTTGGGAGGCCCTGCGGAGCCGGACAGAGTGGCACAGTGACTCTGTGCTGCTGCCAGCTTCACATCTGTCCACTCAGCACCCCACCTCCCCCCCGCCATCGAATCCACCACTGAATCTGGCGCATCTGGCTGCTCACCACCCTCCCCGCTCACTGAATCTGCCACCAGGCTCCTCATGTCTGGGGGGGCGGGGCCCCGCACAGGCTGATTTGCCCCAGGCCCCGCACCCTGCTCGGGTCATCTCTGCTGACAGACAGTAGGGCTAGGGACAGAAATGATACATAAACTGGTATAAGTGATTGGAAACCAGTTCAATTCTGTAACACAACAGAAGTTCAGTGCACAGAAACCACTTTCAAAGTGGCTGAAACTAATTTAAGATAAACCTGAATGGATGTAGTATCATCAGACTTAACCGACTTAGGCTAAATTGGTTTACTGAACTTCCATCCTAGATCCCCCCAGATTCAAGTTAACAGTCCCCCAGCATCTCAGGATGCTGTACCTCTCCTGCAAACCTCTCCTTGCAGGGTGGGCTGGCTAGCCTTGACCCAAGCTTTCTGCTCCAGCCCAGCAGGAAAGTGTGCTCTAGTGCCCCTCCTTCTCGTCTGTGCCACTGCGGGCATGTGGCTGCATTTCCAAAATCAAAGATGAATGTCTGTTCACTTGCTTATTGGTTCAGTCTACACAGCTTAGATTAACCTGGGAAGATTGAATCGATTGAGCCTTGAGCTGTTTGATTGTCCATACCTAGCCTAGGGGACAACAAAACTAGCAGCATGGAGGACATCCTTCAGCGCCTTCAGCTCTATGTGGTCCAATGGAAGGGGCAAGAGACTATAGGAGATTAGGAGACAGAAGCAGGGCTGTTCTCTGGAAACAAGGTAGGAAAGGCTGAGCTCTGGGAGAGAGCTGGGAGTTCCTGGGTGTAAGGACTATGCACACCTGGCTTTGGAGAACCATCTCTTCTGCCTTTGGTAATGATGGCACCATGATGCAATCAAAAACTGAAGGCTGCTACATACATCAGGTCTGCTTATCTTGCTGACATCATTTGCCTGGTCAGCTACCTGGTTTGTCAGGCCCACTACAGACTAATGTAACAGCTAATCCCTTTTGAACAGGGATTCTCATTCAGTTTCTCATTCAAGGGACAAGAAACTGTCAGGAAGCCTTGTCCTCTGAATGAGAAACTGCCTGCAGCTTCCTCAGGATCCCAACTGCCTCCATAGCATGCGATATCCCGGGCAGAGGACAAGTTTGTTGGCTCACAAGCACTGGCAGGGGAGGCCAGAGCAGAGCTGCTTTTGGTTGGGACAGGACCAGGCTGGATTTTTTCTTTTTAATGAAACCCAAGAAAAAGACAAGGAAAAAATCCTGTTAGGTCTGAACAGAGCAGACAGGCTGTGAGAGGCTGTGGTGGGTCTTCCTTCCCAGCCCCACCCTCATAAGCAACAAGACTGAGGGGGGAGCTCTAGATAGGAACAGCTCCCCTGGGGCTCCAGGGTGCGTGTGGGCACATCTACATGAGACGCTTACTGTGCCTTAGCTTAATATCACTGCAGTAGTGTGTCACAGCACAAACCGTGCTAACAGCCTACTGCATGGGGTTATTAGGTTAATGTGCAGTAAGCGTCACTAAATAACAGTGCGCTGGCTACTGTGCAGTAACTCTAGGCACTGCACATTTAGTTAGTACTTTATTAAGCTAGTAACAGAACAGGGAGCAATGTCTCAAGCTGTAGTAAGGGAAGTTTAGGTTAGATATTAGGAAGCACTTTCTCACTAGGAGTGTAGTAAAACACTGGACCAGGTTACCCAGAGCAGTGGGGGAATCTTCATCCTTGGAGGTTTTCAAGACCCGGCTAGACAAAGCTTTGGCTGGGATGATCTAGTTAGGGACCATCCTGCTTTGAACAAGGGGTTGGACTAGATGACCTCCTGAGGTCCCTTCCAACCCTCATTCTCTATGATTAAATGCACGGTATCTAAAGCAATCAGGGCTCGTGGTAGTGGTGATCTTTTTTATCAGACCAACACAATTTTTGCAATAAAACCAGTCTTGAATTGCAAGCTTTTGGGTACACACAGCCTTCATTAGGCAGCAGAGAAAAGATGGTATAAGTTCTGCTGGGTAGAAAGAGCCTTGGGGTAGAAAGCTACAGCACAGCAATACAGCAGATAGGTCTGCAGGGTGCATCTTTTAGAAACCTTGCCCAGGGTTGGAAAAATCAAATCGTACAGCTCAGCTGGCAGGCTTCTTTTGGAGCCATGTGGCATTGTTGATCTGGATGTGCAGAAGCCCCCTCCCCAAGAGGCCTGAGGGGAAGCGAAGCCACCTCCTGCGCCAGCTGAGGGGCTTTGCCCTAAGAAGATATCGCCCTAAGAAAGCCTTGCCTTTTCCATCCTTTCTGAACCATCAGGGCTACACCACCACTCTTACCCGACCAATGCCCATCAGGCATTTTGCTTTGCACCCTTAATACCACCCCCCCGCCCACACACTGTGGCGCAGGGGTGGGGGCTGCACTCCGCCAGGAGCAGTGTCGCCCGCAGCCCGGCTCCCCTCGGCCCCACCCTGCGGGTCTCGGCTGCCCGTGTCCCCGCCCCGCGGCGGCGCCCGGGTCTGCCTGTCCCTGCTGCTCCCCGCGCCCGGGGTCTCCCCGGGGAGCAGCTCCCTGCCTGCCTCTCCCCTCTGCGGCTCGCCTGGCTGGGCATCTGCGGAGGGTCGCCTGCACCGGGTCTGCTGGCAGCAGGTGCTGGAGCCCAGGGCGCAGGCCCGCGGCAAAGGGGCGCTCCTGTGTCCCAGGGGATCCTTTCTCCAGGGGGAGCAGTGTGGCAGAGCCGCAGTCAGGCTAGGCAGGGAAGAGGCTTCTTGCTCCCCGTCCCTCTTGCCCGAGTTGGTTTTGATCTTGGGAGGGGTTGGGCAGGCCTTCTAGTTGGGTTTCCCCCTGTCAAACCTCTATCCCGTGGTTCCAGAAGACCCGAGGGCGGGTTTTCCCGCCCGTGGGTTCGCTAGCGCTGCATTGCGCTAGTGCTCTTGCCAGCTTACTGCAACACGC
>NW_005841829.1:4012206-4020873 GCF_000455745.1 Alligator sinensis
CCCCCCTCTCCCCCCCCCCCCCCTTTCTTCTTTATCTTGGAGGTTACGGTATGCGAAAGGCTTGAGAATGACTTGTTCCCACAGTTGCAAAAGGCCAGGTGGAAATTTACCTTCCCTGAGAGGGAAAACGTAGGACAAATGACAGCAGTAGTTGGCAAGACAAATGGCGCATGGATCACATCTTGCGCTCCTGCTGTGCGGGAGGGGATGGGGGGCGGGGGTATTAAGGATGCAGAGCAAAAATGCCTGGTGGGCATTGGTCAGGTAAGAGTGATGCTGTAGTCATGATGGTTCAGAAACTATGGGAAAGGCAAGGATTTCTTAGGGCAATGTCTTCTTATTGGATCAACTCTGTAGTTAGCATCAAGACAAACATGCTTTGAAATGTAAGATGCTCTCTGTCTCTGGCTGGCCTGTGGTTTACAGCCTGTAGTGCTGAGTAGGGCTACCCACAGGACATGGGCAGGAAAAGATGCTGCCGTAAAGTAATTACTGGTTTCTAGTCTATTCAAAATTTTATCTTGCCTACACCTGGAGCTTCTTTCCCAAGCCCAGGAGGAAATTTTATATCCAAAAGATTAATATATCTCCCAGTTATAAAAGCTGGTCCGATTAGAAGATTTTACCAAATGAGTCTTGCTTTGTGGACTTTTGTAGGCTCAGGCACAGCCAGCTGAGTACTTGTATCAGTATCTTTTGGGGCTCCCACAATACAGTAAGTCCCCTATCTCCTGGTTGCAATGGTGAGCCTCACTTGTGCATTACAATTCACAAATTGCAGTGTGTTGCTTAGGAAATAAATGTCCATGTATTAGATTTGATTTTTTTTTCTTGATTTGCTTGCTCCCAAGGGGCACACCTTTTTAAAGCTTTGTGAGCTACAGGTGACCACACTTTTATAAACAAGGACCAGGGCTAAGCTATAGTGTTTTGAAAAAGCACTGAAAGCAAATATGTTGTCTCTGGGTAACGTGGAGACGATGCAACTCTTTGGCGAAGCTATGCTGACAAGTGCTTCTCTGATTTAGATTATAGTTGTGGAAAACTCCTGTTGATTGTATGTTGCATCTCTGGTGGTGGGTTCTGCTTGCATGCCTACAACAGCAGTGGCACTCTTGTGGCCACAACATCAAGCTTTTGATGAGAAGAAGGGTTGGGGCTGCCAATTTCTGTGTTGTAAAATTTATGGAGGTTCTGCACTTTGTGTTACCTTTTGGAAGAATCTTTGCTGTCTATCTTTTAGTATTGACCAGAAACAGTTTGATTGTGTTGAAAGGCACCAAGCTCTCTGATATTTTTTGGGATTCCCATCTGAAAACCCACTTAGAGCTTGGAAAATGTATGCGGCCAAGCAAATGGGAATGAACTGCTGATTGATGTAAACAAGACCCACTATAGTTAAGGCAGAGAGAGATTCATAACAAAAAAGCTTCTGTTTTTGGTGGGGGGGTAAGCAGTTTTCTGAGGAAAGTCTTCTTGACCTAAATCTTCTCATTTACTTGTTTCCCAAACAAGGGACTTTTGTGTGATTTGAGACTTGAAAATGTGGTTAAATTCCATTACTTTCTAGGTAGTTGTGCATGAAACAGAATCTTTCATTCCTGGGTAGCCCAATAACTCAAAAGAACACTTTTTTTTTTTTTGTGTGTTTAAAAAAATCCAAAAAAACCCCAAAACTCTTCATCTACACTTTCCTTGTGGTCTTGCACTAAAATAGTGCCCTATAATAATGTCTGTGTCAATGTAATCTTTTAGTGTAGAAACTGAATAGAATCCCACAGGTATATTTTTTCAGTGCTCGGCTCAGTGTAGGTCTTTTACCCTTAAATGAAGAGAGCCAGCAAATGCTGATCTAGAGAGTGGGATGTAGTCACGTGCCTATAGTTGACAGTTTTTGGACAGATATCTGCCTGTTCATATCCATGGGCACATAAATCAACAAGGAAACTCATGATTAGATATTCTTGAAGCCTGTTAGTGAGAGACATTGGGGCTGCCTGCCAGCCTCATGATAGATACTACTCATGGTAGATATTGGGAGTGTTGGCTTTGTGAAACTGCCTGATGTTTATTCTGACCCCGCCCCCCCCCCCCCCCCCAAAAAAAAATCCTCGAATGTGCCAGAAATTTAGTTTCATTACAGTATGCTAATATAGTTCAGGTAGATGGTAATGGAAATTTTTGAGCTACCATAGTGTTAAGCTGTTACAGTGTAGCAAAGGATGCCATGGGCTGGCTGGCCTCTTGATACATGGGCAGGCAGACACAAACAGGCAGTTATCTAGCCAAGTGTTGTCAACTATAGGCATGTACATGCTGTGACCACAGCCATAAGGTGGGACCAGAGCCCCAGAAGTACAATGCCCATACTGCCTGAATAATTTCCTTCTGTTGTGTCATCTTTTAGAGCAGTGGCTCCCAACCTTTTTCTGCTGCGACCCTAAATCTGGGTCATGGCCCCTGCCTCCGCTGCTGACTCGCTCATGCCCGGTGGCACCAGCAAAGCCTGGGCTGAGCCGGGGATTGCAGGGGGCAGCTGTGGCGAGAGCCATGTGGACCATGTGCTGGGAGAGCCCCGCAGGTGGGCAGAGTGGAGCAAGGGGCGGACCCCCCGCAACCTTGATTTGGGTTGTGCCCTGAGGTTGGGAGCCAGTTTTAGAGATGGACCTGATTGTATGCTCCAGGTCAGTGTATAATGTAAGTTCCACACCGGAAAAGCTAATTTGAAGGACCAGAGGCCTTCAGGAATTCAGCTGCTACTTGCACACTAGATGGCTTTGTTACATTTCTTTGATAGTGTCAAATGTTCAGTGATACAGGGGTATAGTTTCATAGTTTCTAGGGTCGGAAGGGACCTGGGCAGATCATCTAGTCCGACCCCCTGCCATGGCAGGAAAGAGTACTGGGGTCAAACGACCCCAGCAAGATGTTCATCTAACCTCCTCTTAAAAACCCCCAGGGTGGGAGCCTGCACCACCTCACTTGGAAGATGGTTCCAGACCCTGGTCGCCCTGACCGTGAAGTAGCGCCTCCTGATGTCCAACTTGAACCTTCCCTCCGCCAGCTTGTGACTGTTATTCCTGGTCACTCCTGGCGGCGCTCGGGGGAACAGGGACTCCCCCAGTGTCTGTTGATCCCCCTGACTAGTTTATAGCAGGCCACAAGATCCCCCCTCAGCCTTCTCTTCTGGAGGCTGAACAGGTTCAGGTCCCGTAACCTTTCCTCATAGGACCTGCCCTGCTGTCCCTTGATCATGCGAGTGGCCCTCCTCTGGACCCTCTCGATGCTGTCCACATCCCTCTTAAAGTGCGGCGCCCAGAACTGGACGCAGTACTCCAGCTGCGGCCTGACCAGTGCCGCATAGAGGGGGAGGATCACCTCCTTGGTCCTGCTTGAAATGCATCTGTGGATGCACGACAAGGTACAGTTGGCCTTCCTAGCGTATAGGTTGTAGCTGTGTTGGTCTAATGACATAGGCAGACAAGGTTGTTTGGGTAAATCTGATATCTTTTATTAGACCAACTCAAATAGTTGGAGAAATTCTTTACAAGCTTTTAGGTATAAATACCCTTTGTCAGGCAGAGGGAGCATCTGCAGTTTGTGTGTGCTCTTCCTGACTGGAACGTTAGCATTCCATGGTAAACTAATTTAATTAATTGTCATAATACATTAAACTCAGTAACAAGTTATGTTTTGTTTAGAGATGGAAAGTGAATTGATTGCTAAATTAATGCCATTCATTGTCCAAGATGGTTCAGAAGAGGGTTCTGGGTGGGAAGATGCAAATGAATGCTGAGACAACTTTTTTCTTTTTCTTGTGCAGATATATCCTCCCAAAATTCTGGAAAGAGCGGTAAGAAGGAAAACAAGAAAGTTCATCCACTTCCACAAGGGAAGTATGATAGAAAATCTTGCAAAGCAGGGTGGATTTGATTTTTAAATCAATCACTGGCCAAGAAACTTCAATTTAATCATTGTTTTCTACAAAAAGTGCATTCTGATTGTTTAATATAAACTTAATACATATGATTTACAACTTGGAGAGAGAGAAGTTTCATTTTTACAAGGAACATGTTATACATTTCAAAGCAATGACTTATTTTGATATTTTTTCAGATTAATGTTGCAGCTACATCAGAAAACTGAATTATGACATTTAATATTTTAAAAACTAAAACAAGCTTATGTATTTTGGATATTTTTCTTCAACAAACATGTATAATTATTTTTACAAAGCAAGCACATGTATTTTGGAATTCTTAACTATTTTAGTTATGTGAAATGTATTTTTAACAAAAATCAAATAGATTATTTCAGTCAGATCAATGCGAGAGAGTTAAAATGCTGGGTTATGCAGCAAACTCTACCTTCATCTTCCTCTTCCTGTTTATTCATAAACTGGAAAAGAAAGACAGGCTTTCCTGCTTTTTCAGTTCCCAGGTGATTTTTCTCAATTTAGAATGGATTAGTCCAAAGGAAGAAAATATTCTTTCTACACCTACAAAAAAAGCTACTGCTGTTAAAAGCTGGATACTTTACTAGAGTCTGATGGATCCAGGTGCTCAAATGACTTCCACCAGTTCACTGGTGTGATTTATTTTTATTTATTTATTTTTCTTTAAAACCTCTTTAGCAAACATATTTCTTGAATAGTTCACCCTTGGCCCTGAAATTTATTGTAGTTGGTATTATGGAGGAATGATTGCTGGATAAATTCTATCTATTATTAAAAAAAAACTATTATAAAAAAATTCTATCTAATATAAAAAATCTATTTTTATCTAGTATCTAGCTGCAGATAGTGCTTGATCCATTTGGGTTTTTTAAAACACCTGTAATTTAACTCTGCCATTACATATTTCTCTTTTCAAGGTCTCGCTCAGTTCATTCCAAACTTCAACAGGATCAACAATAAGTCAGCAATTCGCCTGCATTTTATTCAAGGCTACGGAAATAGGATCCGAATAGTCAGCATACAATCTATATTTATTTTTAGCCCAATTTTGAACTTTGGCTATGACAATTCCATTTTTTTTGTCATGATTTTGTTTATAGATTGTCATTGGATTAGGTCAGTTCTCAATATATCGCTCAAAACGGTCCACTACGGAGTTCCATCACACATCTTGTGGGAGAGTTAGTTTGGTTCCCCCTGCTTTCTTCAGAGCAGCTGCTGCAAAGTGGTTGTTACAGAAGTATTTTGCAAATTCAGCAACATTAGCCTTTATTTCTGGAGCACTGAAGTCTTTGGCTAAGAAGTGTATCAAATGAGTGGTGTAGCCATATGTTATTAGCTTGGGGCTTTTGTCTGTGACAAAGCTGTGTACTAAGCATTTGAATTTTTTTCCAGGTTGTTATAGCTCTTACTACTAATTTGTGTAAGTATTCTGCTGTGTGTGCATTTCCTGATGTATCAAGTGTTTCTGTAAGGTAAACAGTCCCTTCTGTTGTCACACAGGCACATATTACTGGATCATTGTGGACATTGCTCCACCCATCAAGACTCAGGTTAACAATTTTCCCCTCTAGACTTGTTGCAGTGTTCAATGTCTTTCTCATGCACTTCATCCAGCAATATTGTCTCAAGTAGTATATCATTAGAAGTTATAATCCCTAGCCCATGATGATATCTTTGAGCTTTAACATATCTTAAATTAAAACTATATCTTTATATAGATGTGTGTTTTTTGTTTTTTGTGTTTTTTTTTTTTTTTTTTTTTTTTTATAAAAAGCATCTTAACCAAAAAAAAAAAAGATTAAATTAAAAAATCTGATATAAATAATGAATTATTTATTTATTTATTTTTGGATCATTGATTTTTATCTACGCTGCTGCAAAGCTATTTGCTGTATGTCTTAGTCAGAACCTTGGTGACCTCAGAAAAAAACGTCTACATTATAGGTATTTATAAAATGTGATTTAATTAAAGGAGCAGGAGAAGCCAAACTGATCCTGAACCTGACAAGATGCCTGAAATCCCTGGGAAGGAGAGAAGTTACTGACAGGTTGGGCCTGTCTTTTCAACTGGTTGGGACAACTAACAATACCTTTTTTATGTTTCACTCTAGCTGTTCTGCCAAACCATTGGTAGCCTGTTGCTTAATATTGTTTTTGTTATTTGACCACTACTATACATAGAATTTCTTCTCATTGGAACAATTTAGACTAGACATTAGGAAGAACTTCTTCACGGTTAGAGTGGCCAACGTCTGGAATGGGCTCCCAAGGGAGGTGGTGCTCTCCCCTACCGTGGGGGTCTTCAAGAGGAGGTTAGATAAGCATCTAGCTGGGGTCATCTGAACCCAGCACCCTTTCCTGCCTATGCAGGGGGTTGGACTCGATGATCTATTGAGGTCCCTTCCAACCCTAGCATCTATGAATTTGAGAGGAACCAAGAGCTAGGGTATTGGAGGAATAGTTGTGCAGGGAAGCTGGGTTGTAGACACTAGTGTGGAACTTGGGAAGAGGACTCATGCTGAAGAATCTTGAAGGGGGCTCAGAAAGACGGGATGAGGATGCAAAAGTGACAAAGTAAAGAGCAGTTATAAGGGACCTGGAAGTATGGAGTGGAGTGATGTTTGTGAGAAGGAGCAAAGAGGCAGGAGTATACTGGGAGGGAGTAGTGGGCAATCAGGGTGCTTTGTTGAGGGAGAAATGAAGAGGCAAGGAGTTCAGAAGAGGCTTAAATGTATTATTATGCAGAATTGAGGTCTAATTTCCTGTGAAATTAGAGTGGCTGTTTGTACATGTGACTGGGTTTCAGTTCTCCCTAAATTGAAATGGTGGGTTGTTTGGTTTTTTTGTTTGTTTACTTCTGTTAATTAAAAACTCACATTTTCAATTTAGGGACTTCCATCACTGTGATTGGAACAGTGATGGCTCCTGTCAGTTCACCCCCACCACTGCAGGCTGGCTCTACCAGAGAAAAAATGGCGAGGGGCCTGATCCTCCCCCCGGCAGAACCTGCCTGCCTCTCCCGTGGTTGGGGGTGGGGAGCAAGTTTCTGGCAGGTCCCAAGCTGCAGGGTGGTCTGTTCCTTTCTTCCGTGGTGGCGGCACCCCCTGGGACTGCCTGGGTGGGCTGCTAACAAGTGGGTGGTGCCACCATGGAGGGAAGGACTGGGCCCTCCTGCAGCTCAGGGTTCACTGACAGCTCACCCCCCAGTTGCAGAAGACCTGGGCAGGCTTCATTTTGGGGGAGGAGGGGAAGAAAAGATCAGGCCCCTCATTGTTGTTTGTGTTTTCCCTCAGTGAAGCCTGCCTGCGTGAGCTACTGTTGAATCATATAGCCCCTGAGCTGCATGGGGCTCAGACGGTGGCAGCACCCCCCAGGGCTGCCTGGGTGGGGTGCTAGAGGGTGGGTGCTGCCTGGGGGCACCACTGCCATGGAAGCAACGTCTATGGACCAGAACTGCCACCTCCCTGCTAGGCCCCCATCGGGCCCCAAGGGAGGCACACCTGAGCCCAGGGTAAGTGAGGATCTAGTTAGGGAGCTGCTGGAGGGGCTGGACATTTTTAAGTCAGCCGGTCCGGATGATCTCCACCCTAGAGTTCTAAAGGAACTGGCCGGGGTCATTGCGAGTCCCCTGGTGCAGCTTTATGAGCACTCGTGGTGCTCTGGAGAGGTGCCGGAGGACTGGAAGAGGGCCAACGTGGTTCCCATCTTCAAAAAGGGGAGGAAGGAGGACCCGGGAAACTATAAGCCAGTCAGTCTTACCTCGATCCTGGGCAAGCTGTTTGAGAAAATTATTCTGGCACACATCCAGGAGGGGCCAGCAGGGAAATGCATGCTCAGGGGCAACCAGCACGGGTTCATCAATGGCAGGTCATGTCAGACCAACCTGGTGGCCTTCTACGATCAGGTCACTAAATCATTGGATGCAGGGGTAGCAGTGGATATAGTCTTCCTGGACTTCCGGAAGGCTTTCGACACTGTCTCTCACCCCGTTCTCATTAGGAAACTGGGGGACTGTGGCGTAGACACCCACACAGTCCAATGGGTCGCCAACTGGCTAGAGAGCCGCACCCAGAGGGTGGTAGTGGATGGGTCCTTCTCGGCCTGGAAGGACGTGGGCAGTGGGGTCCAGCAGGGCTCGGTCCTCGGCCCCGCCCTGTTCAACATCTTCATCAGTGATTTGGATGAGGGGGTGCAAAGCACCCTGTTCAAATTTGCTGATGACACCAAGATGTGGGGGGATGTGGGCACAACAGAAGGGAGCAACAGGCTACAGTCGGACCTTGACAGGTTACAAGGATGGGCAGAGGAGAACAGGATGGGGTTCAACACAGACAAGTGCAAGGTGATGCACCTGGGGAGGAACAACCGGCACCATACCTACAGGCTGGGGAACTCCCCTCTTGTCAGCACGGAGGTGGAAAAGGATCTTGGAGTCATTATCGACTCCAAGATGAACATGGCTCGGCAGTGTGGGGAGGCGGCTAGGAAGGCCAACTGTACCTTGTCGTGCATCCACAGATGCATTTCAAGCAGGACCAAGGAGGTGATCCCCCCCCTCTATGCGGCACTGGTCAGGCCGCAGCTGGAGCGCTGCGTCCAGTTCTGGGAGCCGCACTTCAGGAGGGATGTGGACAGCATGGAGAGGGTCCAGAGGAGGGCCACTCGCATGATCAAGGGACAGCAGGGAAGGTCCTATGAGGAAAGGTTAC
>NW_005841829.1:4021015-4021631 GCF_000455745.1 Alligator sinensis
ATTTTGCGGGGGTTGTTTGCCCCCCAGTCCTCTTTCCTGCCATGGCAGGGGGTCGGACTAGATGATCTGCCCAGGTCCCTTCCGACCCTCGAAACTATGGCCCCTCACAGTTCGGGGGCTGCCACCCCAGGCTGCGTAACAAATTGCAATGGTGCACTGGGCACTGGAAGCCCAGCTGTGCTCAAGGAAGCTCACGTTTGGTGGGCGTCCAGCCCCACCATGCACCATCCCCACCACCTTCCCTGGCTGCCATCATACCCAGCTGTACTCCTACCACCTTCCTGCATTGCCCCAGGGGCAAGTCAGCCTGTTCCCAGGCAGTGCCAGACAGCTGAAAGGCAGCAGGGATGGCGCCAGAGTGCTGGAAGCCCACCAAGCCCGAGCTTCCCTAAACAAACCTGGGCTTCCAGCAACCCCATGAACTGCTGGATTGGGCAAGGTGCTGCCTGGATCCTCGAGCAGCATCTGCCCACTAGCATCCTACCCAGGCAGCCCCAGGGGGCACCACTGCCATGGAGGAAAGCACTGAGCATCCCCACAGCTCAGAAACTGCATGGCCCAATGGCCACTTGCATAGGCAGGCTCCACTGTGGGGGGAGGTGTGGGGCCCACTTTC
>NW_005841829.1:4021662-4022249 GCF_000455745.1 Alligator sinensis
CCCCCCCCCCCCGGGGTGGAGCCTGCCCACCACCTCTCCCATAGCAAACTAAAATAATCAGATGTGTTTTACTTTACTATACAACAAAGTAATTTAAGGCAATATATGCCACTGCACATGTACAATGTGACAAAATTAAAACTAAATATGCCACTGCAGATGTAAACAGTGACACCATTAAGGTGGTGCAAAAGGGCAGTTAAGTCTCTTTAAAGGCCAGTTTCATCACATGTACAAGCACCCAAACTTCTTGGGAATGGGGTAGTAAGTGGTTTTTCTGTAGCCTTGTACAAAGTTTTAACCTTTAAAGTCTACCTAATGGGGTTGCATTTCAGGGCTTGGGGCCCAAGAATTCTCTTCTAGTTTTTCATGGGCCCTTGGAAGCAGGGAAGTGGCTAATTAGGTGTGGTAAATAACTGGATAAAGAGCTAAGGAGAGATCTTAAGCAACAGCGCGGCAGGTTGCAGTTTCCTTCCTCTTCTGGAAGGAGGTGCTGCTGTACAGTTTGGTAGCTACTGCAGGTATTGGGGGCAGCACTGCTGAGAAGCAAGATACCAAGAGGCCTGATATCCAGGTACAGCTCTTTC
>NW_005841829.1:4022280-4022620 GCF_000455745.1 Alligator sinensis
CTGTATCCCATACTTCCAGCCAAGACTCCTACCCCCTCCTTTCTTCCCACCCCAAAGAACTGTCAGAAGTTTTGCACACATCTCCAGTAGGAGAGCCAACAGAAGGATACAGGCCCATATCTCCAACTTGAACTAACTAGTAGCTTCTCTGGTTTTAGGAACAAATTTCTCCTGAAATGTATTGGCTTACTCTGATGCTTTCTGTTTCTTTGAGGCATCTTGTGCTTTTTCCATTGGTTAGTACCCTGTTTCTGCATAGATAGACCCCTGTTAAGAGGTCTTAAGTGGCAGCTATAAAGTAACAGAGTTGGGTAGTAACAATATAAGAAAATTGGACTTT